>NC_089632.1:2400000-2700000 GCF_039881205.1 Euwallacea similis | reverse complement strand
AGTCACCTAGTGTAACGCTCTTCAATTGTCACTGTACAAAGCAAAAAATTTATAAATATATATAAACATATATATAAATATATACATATATATATATACATATATATATATATATACATATATATATATACATATATATATATATATATATATAAATGTGTTTGTCCCAGATTTTAGGCAACGACAATTAAAAAACTAAAATTTAAAAGTTGCTTACTCCGATTTCCTGTTTATTTTCGAAACATCGATGTTTGAAATATGGCACTTTTTGCACTTTTGACAATCATAACCTCCGAACAGTTTAAGTCATGGTTAAAATAGCTTTTACATTTGCATGTATTCGTTTCTCAAAACCAATGGGAATGCTGAACTTAACATCTGTCAAACAACTTTTTGATATAAGTCATATTTTGTATTCAGATTTGTCTTATAAAACTACACCACAAATATAAAGGCCATTTTTGAATAACTCACACTGTTTGGAAATTGTGACTGTTAAAAAGTGTAAATAATGTCATGTTTCCAACGCCGATATTTCGAAAACAGTTGAAATTCGGAGTAGGGTATTATAAAGGATAATCTAACAAAATGGCTAACAATCCAAAAATGCGACAATATACAGAGGGTTCTAGTACTTTTTAATTAACTTTTTTTAGCTACTCCGTATGTTTAAAATTATGCTCAGCCTATACCTCTGCTGTCATTCTATAACTTTTGAATTTGAACTGTTCCTTTTCCCTTAAAGGGATTTTGAGATAACTGCCTACATAATATCTGGGACATCCTGTATATTATGTACACAATATGAATCCCCAATTATAATTATTTACAAAATAGAAGATCTCTGGCAGATTAACACTAAAAAAGAACAATTTGTAACTATAAGCTGAGATCGTCCGAATCTGCGAGAAATCCTGTATATGCTTAAAAATAAAGCTCTACAGTGAAAACTCCTCACTACGCATGCCCGCAGTTTGTATTAATTTAAAAAGCCAATTTTAATTAATTCCTGACTGTCCGTGTGGCTAAAACTATGTTTTTACTTAACGTTTTCGTACAACTTATCTCTTAGGCATTTTATTTTGTTGACAAAATACGCCTCCAACGTCTCGGCGCACTTGAAGAACGGAGATTCTTTGGGATTATAGTATCTGCAATTATCGAAAATTTTGGTCATATCTCCTATAAATTCGCTCAATTTCCGGTACGACTGCTCGTTGATTTTCGATTCGATCATTTGAAGATCTGTAATGCGAAACAAAAGCGTTTTAATCAGTTTCATGAGGTTGAACTACATATGTGAATAAATAGAAAATTTAACTTACCCATGGGTTCCTTAATTACTTTGTAATAGTCAGGAGCCTCGGTAGGATCGACAGGTTCCATGAAAGGCCAGGCACTTTTATGCATCTGAAGGAGAAGAAACCCAACTTATTAAGTTTTTTTCAGGTACAAGATGACAATTTCGCTTTAACTCTGACAGCTTTGCCTATTTCGAGAAAATTTCGACTTCCTTCGAGAAGTTTTTCGACTGTGTCGTGACGGTTGATTGTAAAATGCAAAGGCAAGTAAAAAATGGATTTTTGCAAATCCGGCGCAAATAAGTTAATCGTACATTTAAAAATAAATACGTCACGTCCGCTTTGTATCGAGCCCACAAATAACAAGAATAACGCGGCGTTGTAGCACAAACGGCACGTAACTGTGATTATGTACTCACTTGTATTTGCTTAATGAGTTTTTTCAAATTGTCGAAATCCTTCTGCGCCAACTCCCTCATGTTCACATAATTCACGGAGCTGTTTTTCTGACATCGAGGACAAACGTACTCATCGATGTTATCGGCTTCCGACTGTAAAATGCCCACACATCGCCCGTGGAACCAGTCCTGACAATTGTCGCAACAAATATAGAACCTGAAAGAAACGCATTATTACACTATGGATATGGCTAAATCTTCGAGAATTAGAAACTTACTGTGATTCGTCGTAAGGCTGCTGACACAAGCAATAAAGCTTCTGTGTTTCCCGCGCCTGCTTACATTCATCGCAAACAAACTCGGTCAATGTTTTACTGCTTTCTTCCGTAATCCCGACACAGTCTCCGTGGAACCAATTGTTGCATAGATCGCATCCTACGTAGAACTTGGTTTCGTCGTATGGCGTCCGACAGATGCAATAAACCTGGTGGAAAATTGCCAATAAGTTATAAAACAAGCTATTGATTAAAGACGCACTTTCTCTTTTTTGAGTTTCGAATGTCCGGAATGCGGCGAACTGTGTGCTTTCGGCTTTCTACCTCTGCCAGCCGCACCGCCTTTGGTGAGGGGAATAGCAGGCGTGGTGGCTGTGGGCGCTGATTTCCGCTTACTGCTCCCCGTTCGCGCCGTCACCTCATCCTGCTTCGTCCTCTCGATTTTCGTCCTGGCAGCCAACTCATCCGCCACTTCCTTCTAAGGAAAATTAACAATATAACATCTTTCAACGATAACGCAAATCCAATCAGACCTGTATCTCGTATTGAAGCTCCTTTTCTAGAAGCGCCCGTTTCCTGAGAATGTCCTTCTTGAGGAGCTCTTTTTGTCTGTACAGGGTAACCATTACTTTGGCTTTGGCATTGGAAACGCGTTCCGCCGCCTCTTTGCTCTTGGTTCGAGACCTCGGTGATAGCAGCTTATCTTTTATAAGATCGGACCTAATTTGTGGAACAGAATACTGTATGGAACGCTGCACCACAGGTGTATTGAAAATTATCGATAATTTTAGGACAATATGCGTGATAAATTGAGACAGGTACAAATGGATCCCCACTTCAGTTCTATTTTGTTAATCTATTGATCTATTTCGGAATTTTGCAACTTTCCGACCTCAAAACGAACGCAATTTTAGTCCCAATTTAATAACGTTCAAACGCTAAGACCTCAAGGATAGCGGATTCATACGAAACACAAGTACAAAATAGCAGGCTGCCGTTCTATCGAGTTTTAGGCTTTAAACCCATGTTTTTCCAACGGCACTATTGATAGTAATAATGATAATTAAAACTGCATTTATATTTGCGCTGTTCAAATTTAGCGCAAAAATATCTCATCTCTTTTAACTGGATGTTAATGACGTACTTTGACGTAACGACTTTTTTCAAACTACGGCAACACTGCTAATTGTAAATTGACAGCTATACCAAGGAAACAAAGACCACCGCTGCCAAGTCACTTCTTCACAAGCGAAAGAGCGAAGTGAAGCTGAACTCAACATTACGAATTAAAATAAGGGAATTATTGATTGCTCAAACCTGAGTATTTTTTTTGACTCAAACACCGATTATTCTGATTTAATAGCTACGTTAAGGAAACAAAAAACGTCACAGCGTCATTTTCGCGCATGCGTACAAATGAAGTGACGTAACCGCACCGAAGGTCAATTAAAATAAGAGAATTGTCAACTACTCAGATGTCAAATACATTACTTTTTAGTTTGTCAGTTGAACTTTCCTCCAAACGACGGCAACGCCGCTTATTGTGACGCGACAGTCATTTTATCGAAACAAAAGAACTCCACAGCGTTAGTGTTTTCTCACGTGTGCATAAGAGAAATGACGTAGCCACGTCAAAATTGAGAGCCACAATGAGACAACCGTTGGCTACTCAGGCATCAATAGCAGCCCTGTTGTAATCTGTAATGGCCCCATCTTCAACTCCGGCAATACCGCTTATCGCAATTTGATAGCCCCATTTTTGGAAAATAGAGAAACACTGCGGCGCTTGCTTGTTTCGGGTTAATTTGGGTTTTAAAGATAAACTGAGCACTTACGTTTGAATTACTTCGGTCTTCTTAACCTCGTTATTCTTGCTCGGCCTGCTCCGCTTCGGTTGGTCCATCACCCAATCGGCGTCCGCATCGTCCATTTTCGAGGTGCTGGACGGCCTTTTGCGCGAAGTGGTCGGGAGACGCGTCACCACGTTGGACACCACCGTGGAAGACGCGGGAACTTTGGGCACCGGAGACGGACAGTCGGGCTCCTGCTTCATCTGCCTCTCTTGGTACCTTTGCAACTGCAGCAGTTTCTCCTCGATTTCTGGGTTCAGATTCTCTTGTTTTAGTGCAGTTTTGATTGCTAAACGGGTGAAAATTAGGATAACGGAAATGTAATATGGAAAAATAAAAATGGGCAAAAATAAGTAAACAGAACCCAAAGCAAAACGACGGGAAAATAATAGATAAACAACATATTAGAAGAAGTGCAAGGGCTTCATAAAAAGGCCGGTTGGTTTTTGTAAACAATTTATTACATAAAATTTGGGTACAATTGGATTCACATTTTACAGCTAAATTTCAAGAAACGAGGAAGGTCGGAAATCTTAGCTACAGGAAGAACTTTACATAATATACTAACCTGCGCCGACTTTAAAACGAAACGTTTGCTTTGTTTAACCCTTGCATTTCCACTAATATCACCTGTATGCCCTTAAAACTATGAATACAACATCGTCCATCTTCTCAATCAACTGGCAAAAATCGATTTCTGCACAAAAATACTTTTTGTGACTCACTTCGTATAATATCGAATACACCCCGTGTCGTTTTGCATTGGGTACGTACAATTGGGATTGTAAACTATAACGGATGGTTGATAAACGAACATACTTTGCTGAATATAGTCCGGCGTGACAACAAACTGCTTATTCGAGTCTCCGCTGGATGTTTGGGGATGCTGCTGTTGTTGCGTACGCTGCTGGGTGGCCTGATTATTCTCCATTTTCGCTTTCATGGCTTGGATGAGTGCAGACGTTTGAGAATGCTGGCCATTGGCAAGACCTTGGCGGTTGGACGAGTTAGCGGAGTCGGCCGGTTGGACCGTCGGTTGGGTTTTGCCCGGCGCCTGAAATCGGGGTTGGAAAAAAATCATGACTTTTTTTGAGTACAATCAAATTTTTAGAAATAAATTTGTTTCACCCGCCTACGTAGATCTTGATACATCGTTAGTCCGAACAGAAATTCAACGAGCTCTGCGCAAACTAATACCATTTGTTACTCTTCATGAAGTAACTTAACGCTAAATTTAACACTCGCAGGGTTCGAAAGATGGACTATTGAACGATATTAACCTTTCCCTTAATGCATCTACCTCACTCAATTTAACCAACCGTTCTTGCTATATTACTACGAGACATTAGGACCATTCGAGCGAGGAAATTGGTTCCACGCCAATAGTCTATCATCATATCTTGGGTTTTTTTTTGCGGGGCTTATCTGGGGTTGCTCGTAATTACCATACTCCGTTGATTTTTTTGCTTGACTGGTCATTATTTTAAGCAGTACAAATGCATTCGATATTGGTACGAGTCTCCTCAGTAGAAACATAAAAATAGAGGCAACACATTCCGCTAAAAAAATGTTAAGAGAAGATGTTTTAAGAAATTTTGAACAAATCTAAATGTCTCGGCCTGCTAGTGCAGGTCTAATGAAATTACTAAATATTTTTAAATATTCAATTTCAATTTAACGTTGAGATTCTAAAAGTTAAAATATTTTAAATACTGAAAATCACAGTAATTTTTGGAAAAAGCTTTTGTTTTTTGAAAATAGGCAAAAAAATTAAAAATTGCTTTCAAAAACGGCAGTGTATTGGCCACTAAATTCCCTTCAACTTTTCCCATTTAACCATTTTTCTAGCTCGTACAATTAGCAGGTTATCCATGCAGGTGAACCCGATTTGGGTCGCACTGTATTTGACTATTATTTACCTAACAAGTGCGAAAAGTGATAATTTATTATATGATGATCGTTTCGCTTCGATTCGTTTGATCCAGCGATCCAGTACAGTAAACATTTTTCTTAAGCGTTAAAAACAATATTTCTGCACGAGCGCATGTATGTTGACTATATAGTTTTTTGCAACCAATTAAGTATTAGCGTACGGTAAAATCACGGACAAGTACGGAAAGTTTTACCGCACGCATGTCAATGTCAAATACTCACAAAAACTTTTAACGCACTGATTCTCGCACGTTAAAACTTTTAACCGCTTAGTCGTAGGACAAAAAATACGAACTGTTCATGGGCTGTAAAACTTTCTCCTGACAGTATGAGTGTCGCTACGTAAAACACAGTTGTATCGTATCGAATTGCTTACGTAACTATCTGATTTATGCCAAATGCCATTGTTCATGCCCATTTCCATTTGTATCGTTTGAATCTGAATTAACTACAGCTAGAAGGAAAATTATTAACGAACAAGTGGTGCAGTTAACTAACTTGGACTACGGCTCGAAATCGAAAATGTGCATTGTAACGTTATGGCACGAGAGTCCGTACAAAATTGAAAACGTTGCACGCCTCAGACGAGCAAATCGCGATGTCTGCCAGGTAGTCACAATTTTTTTAAAATCATAAATAAATAAGAAAAAAATAAGGGTAAGTAGAACATTTTTAAAGGTTATCTTGGTGATAGTGGATACATTCGAAGCTAGAATAAGCGTATTGTCGGAAAAACGTCAATTATATTGACTAACACATAATATTAAATAAACCGACTTAACTTACTTCTCTAACAACAGTTACGGGAGACCAGCAATCAATTCCAACTGAAAATGGTGTTTCAAAGAAGCTACAACCTCCTTACTTTACTTTGCTTTACGCTGTGTTCAAGATAATGACCTCCAGCATGGGGATCTCGTAAACGGTAATAGATACAGAGTTGGTTAAATGAGAGGAAAGATGAGCATACAAGAGAATAGTTTCACGGTGCAAACAGGTCCATATTTATGTTTTCGGTTTCTGAAATTCGCTGGATATGCTTACGTAGGACATACTGTATACCTGCCGTTAAAAGGGTAGATAGAAATCGACACTGGCATAAAACTTGAACCTCGAAAAACGATCAAAGCTTGCAAAAATTAATCAAACTCACAGTTCTCTTTAATGAAAAACCGTATGTATTATTATAAAACGTAAAAGGCGTTAAAATAGAATTGCTTTCAACTGATGTGTCATTCTCCTGCACCTAAAACATGGATTTCTGAAAAACACACTCTTTTATAAAATTCATTAATCCGAAAGAATCGAAGTGTCGTCAGCACGAGCCCTTGCGGCGCATGACGCATCTCTGACGACAAAATGGCGTAACAGGGGCACTAATAAATGGCAGCCTTATGGTTAAAAAAATTCCTCGCTTCTAGTCCAATTTACTTTCGCACGGCATTACATGATAGGGCTGACCGGTCACGTAATGTCTCACTGGTGGTCATATTTGTTCACATAGAAAATTAGTGTGGCCACTGTCGGATCTATTACATAATGCTAAGTCAACCGGGGACAAATCATATGGGAGTATGATTCATCATTTGAAAGCAACTTCCGTGGTTTTCTACAATAACATACACGATTTTCTATTCAAAATTTTTCCCATTTTTTCAGGTTTTTGTGTCTAATGGCAAAACCATTAATTCTCAAAAATCCTGTAAAAAACAGAATCAATTTGGTCAAGCCGAAGTAATTCCCTGGTCATTAGTAAACTGCAGCTAAAACTCTATCTTTCTATGAATTGAAATCACCATATAAGACCAGTTTTTTCACACAATCAATGTTTGGTGTAAAAAAATATTAAATTCGGTAATATCTCTGAAACGGTAAGAGATGAACGTAAGACCAATTAAGAAGTATCTTTTATTAAGTAAAGGCACAGAGACGTGCAATATTCTTTATTGCCAATGTGAACATTCCGTGACTGCTGCCTATATTAGCGTAATGGAAATGAATACATTTTCACATTGGAAATGAAATTTGAAGTTCCAATGTTTTTCATAAAGAAATTTTGCTAATACAGCGAACGACATAAGTCCGCTCGGCTCTCGTATTTGTATGTTTTAACATCCATTTGCACCACTCTTCCTTTAATTTAAACTAATTTGTGATTAAACTCTACCACCTGAAGGCTCATTTTCACGATGACAATACTTTCACGAAAGTATACTTATGAGGTCATCTCCACAATTGTATCATGAAAGTCTAATGGCTACACGTAAAACATTGTTATGACAGTTTTAATAACTAAACGAATATTAAGTTCAATACGAACTGCTGCTTTTAGTGAATTTGTTAAATTAAAATGCAGGATAAGTCAGAAATGAAAAAAACATGGGTGGGCAATAAATGTAAAGAAGACATGCGGCGGGTGCTTTCGAGAGACTAATAAGGGAACTTACGGTAGAAAGTCTAAGAAGTTGTACAAAAACTGTTTATAAAATAAAGACACTTAGTTCAGTTTAATGCAGGCTCATTAAAGGATTATGATAATAGGAGAACATCAATGAGCTTAAAAGTTCAATGCGGGAATAAAGATCCTAGGAAAAAACGTCGGGGGATATGAAAAATCTCCTAAATGCAGCTTTTTTACCATTATTTTTCCGCATAAAAAAAAAAGTTTCTACCCCAATACTAAACAAACAAATTACGTATTTCGGATGTTTTTCTTTGAATTACATATGATCAGAAGTGAAGTATAATTCAGATAAAAATCATTCATAAAACATTTTTATTCTATTATATGATGAACAACCGAACGGTCAGCTCTGTTCCGCTGAATACTTTCTCAATGTGTTGTTCCGACACCTCAAAATCTCCACATATCATCACATATCTTTTGCCAAGTTGTACAGAGTCATATATTATATACAAAGTGTTTAAAAAAGACGCGGCAAAATTTAAGGGGCTGATTTCTCAGACCATTTTATGAAAAAAAGTTCCTATAAACATAGTTTCGGAAATGTATTGTTTCCACGATACAGGGTCAATTTTTTTTTTAATAACGGTATTTGAAAAATAATTAAAATATCTTTTGACCAATTTTTTTGAAATTTAGTAACGGTGTTTGTAGTAATAAGGGGCTGATTTGGCCTTAATTAGATTAAAATTATTAAGTCCAGTGGCGTTTTTGTATGATAAATAAACATGCAATAAAATTGTGTTTATTTTTTATCCCGTAAACGAAGCAAAATACGACGAAAATTCAAGAGACAAAAAAGTTATATTTTTAGTTGCTTTATCTCAAAAAATATAGAAATTTAATTAAAGTCAGTGACGTACATTCTTTTATCAATTTAGTTAAGTCATAATAAAGTTAGTCAAATTTAGTTAAAGTTCCGCCTTGACGCCACTGAACTTAATAATTTTAATTCAGTTATCAGCCCCTTATTACTTCAAGAAACGTTACTAAATTTCAAAAAAATCGATCAAAAGATATTTGTATTATTTTTCATAAACCCTTATAAAAAAAAATAATAACACCCTGTATCTTGGAAACAATACATTTCCGGACCTATGTTTATAGGAACTTTTTTTCATAAAATAACCTGAAAAATCACGCCCTTAAATATTGCCACGTTTTTTTTAAACACCTTGTATTGACAAGTGAGTTCTCCGGCTTTTTTGTTTCCTTCTTTAACTAATAAAAACACACGAAAATTCGTACACAGAAAATATTTGCTTTTTTATGTATGGTATAATCATCCACAAATAACATTAAAATCGTATATCAAAACACCGAAGACATGTACAAATTGGTCCCCACATATTGGCCAAACTTCACCTACTTCTTTTTTTTTAGAAGAACGTGATTAATTAAATGAGGATTCAGCTAAGTTCTCCTCATGCGGAAAATGACAGATTTTGATATAGAAGTTGTCAGCTACACATACGAGTATTTTTCCAAATTGTCCGGCTCCCGACAATTTTCGAAATATCAGCTTAAAACTTTGACTGTATGATATCGTAATAAACATACTATATTTCAACAAACAATAACAACAAATCAATAGCAATATTTCTTAAACATATTTAAAGAAAATGTTCTTTGAGTTAAAATAAGAAAAAAATCCTATAAACGTATGTCTGGATTCGTTTCATTTCCAATTTTTTTTTACTTCAACACCCTGTATTTCCAACATGAAGCAATTCCAGACACGTGTTTATAGGAACGTTTTTCGTATTTTCACCCAAGGAAGTTCCCCTTGAAGTTGCGCCGTAGATCTAGGAGACATCATGTAGTGTCAAAAAGATCAAAAATTGAGGTAAATATTTCAACATTCAAGTTTACAGCGTCAGTACCCCAGTACACCGTCGTGGCAGTACTATAACGACTATCGTGCTAACTATATGGTGGTATGTTTTTGTGACAGTTGCCAGTGATGGCATCTATCACGAACACTATCATAGTAAAAACAAGCCTTAACATACATTTCAATCAAACATCTCTGTCTGCTGAGAGTAACCGAAATGTGTCACACTGACATTTTAATATGCGACAGCATTACTTTATATAGAGATTTACAAGGTTCAGGTCCACTTCAATTTAGGGAAAATTGGTGCAACTGGCCTTATTACTCATAAGAAATTATTTAATTGATATCATTTTATCTTTTATAGATATCAAAATATTTAAACTCATGCGTTAGCAATGCGAAATTTAATTCATAATGGAATAAGTGGTGAATATCTAGCTTTTTATCGTTAAGCTACCCTGCATAATTGGAAAAAGTAAGAAATTTTCGAGTGTGATCTAAGAATTTTTATTCACATGCAGTTGATTTTTAGAGGATTTTATGATTATTGAGCCAATGAATTCATTCTCCTGGTTCTAACGGTCACGGTAACTGAATGTTGTCTTACCTTATTAAAAAAACAACTTGTTCTTATACAAGACGGTAGTATCAATATGTATCTTTAACAAATGAAATATCTACTAAATTGTCATTAGTTATAATGCGACTCTTCAACGTACTTTAAAGCACTAAAAAGCTACTAACCTGCATCTGGTAAAACTGCAAAACATTTTTGTTTACACTTGTATCAGAAGTGGACACCAACTTTTCTACCTTAGATGAAACCCCCTACACATTCCTGCATTTCAGCATATGTCTCAAACTTCGAATAAAAGGTAAATGTAGTAAACTGGCTGTAAAATCTATTAAATAAGTTCTTTTAGCATGCCGAAAAATGACTGAGGCACGCTATAGAATAAAATCGCAGATCTAATGCTCCAAAATATAAACACACTTTTTGCTCCATGTTCAGTGGCGATCAAAATTTGTTTATTACCTTTTAATTTTTATCAAAGGCAACAGAAAAAGCACTACCGTAGTTTTGAAGCAGCATTTATTGAAATATTACCGTGTCCTTAAAATAATTAACACAATACAATTAGCAGATACAAACAATCAAATTAAATATTAGCAGGACGACGTCTTTGTCAAATAGCAATAACCACGATTATTAGTACAAACAAACATGTAGATGTTTATGATAAAAACACATTAAAATGAACATAAACTTGAGCGAACTAGGAACTAATAAAATGAACGAAATTTTCACCGGTCAAGTGCCAAATTATGAATCTGCTGGTAATTTTGAAAGGGGATAATTTCCTTGGAATCTAAGATAAGAATCAATATGGCCTTGACATGGCGCAAATATTTAACTTGATAAATGGGCCAAAATTGCCACAATTTGAGTCTAATTGATGATAAGTCAAAACCCAGCCAACTTTACTACGATAATTTCCAAAGAAATGATGAAATGTAGGCAAAATGATGATCAGTTTCCACGGAAACTGCCATCCAAAAGAAATTGTCAGTACCAGAAATTCTTGACTCCAATCGCCAATAAGTCCCGACAACTTTGCCCATTAGATATTTTCCACGAAAATTAGAAACAGCAGAACTGTTGAATGTTCTACCTTCATTTCATCCTTTAGATAGAAATTATACTGACGGTAAAACGATCTAGGGCGCGTTCCCAGTCGCTATCGAGCCTATGCAGAGTCTTGGCATACGCCCGACGTCGGGCCAGTCCACTATTCGACAAAGTAAATGGAAGAATACTGTGAACGACTCAACCTATTCGCCGAATACGCTCGATCTACCCCCGACAACGATTGTAAACACGCCCCTGGATTTTTCGGCATACTAAGGCCCGGTTGACGTATCCCAGTACTTAGCCGTTAAAACCTCCGTTTTAACTGCAGTTATCAATCAGTTATTAGTCCTTTAACCTCCTAATCCCTTAAGCCTGTATGACCAAAAACTTTAAGGGCCAATAGCTCAAAGTACTGGTAACCTTATCTATGTAAGAATGACAGAAAAACATTCCAATGCCTTCTCTAAATTTCACTCTTTCTACAACAATTATCAATCTAGTAAAAACCACCTCATTTGAATTTTTTCGGTTTTAAGGGAGTTCTAAATGGGTGTTAAGTGAACAACGATCTCGGCATGAGCTGAACAACGACTTTGGTTGTTTGAGGTGATTTGCATACCTGAACTGGGCTCTGCTTCACCGGACTGGTCGTGGTCAGCTGTTGCTTTATTGGCGATTGGGCCGTCAGTTGCTGCTTCAACGGACTCGGTTGGACCGGGGTCAGCGGCGGAGGGTTGGTGGACGTGGGTTCCGAGGATGGTTCCGTTGCAGCCGGTTGCACGGCGAGGTAAATCTTTGTCGGACCCAGCACTCCTTGTCTACCGGTGGAGGCTTGCGCTGCAACAAATTTTACTATCAGTTTTGATGTTAACTTGACACGTTGAATGTTACGTTGATTATACATAATCAACGCTTTATATATCTTTTTGTAACCTTCTTATTTTCACAGTACAGTAAAAAGCTTTTCCTCACATATGTCAATGGCCATTGCTGAACATTGGCCACTAACATATTCAACACCGGTACCTGCTACTTTAGCTTGCGAGTTGCAAAACTGTTTAACATCCACATACAGTAATGGACTACTTTTAGCACGCAAATGCCTGCGGTAAAGCTACTTTATAGCACGACTGTGTGAAAATGTATAAATGCAAAATCATAAAAATGGAACTGACCTTTAAGCAACTGTTGCTTGACCTGTTGCTGCACAGCCGCCAACTGCTGAGGGCTGAAATCCGACCCCTGCAAGCCCTGCAACACTATCCTCGGCCCCTGTTGCGTCTGAATTACTTGCGCCGTGACGCACTTTATGACCGTTCCAGGCGGTTGACCGGCCAAAAGGTGGTCCATTGTTACTTTGTCGATTTGATTGTCTGTCGATGGCTGAGCGGTTTTCTGTGGTGTTTGAGCCGGGGTGGTAGCAGTTTTCGTTATGATTTGAGTCGGCTGGAAAACAAATTTAAGATTACATAGAAAAAAATGAAGAATTAAAAGATAAAATAAATTTACCGATATCTGAGGCGAGGTGTTTTGATTTTCCGGGGGTGTCGCTGCTTTCGACGGCGTTGTGGGCACTGATGGAACGACTTGGCTGGCAGTGTGAAGGGTCTGGGTGATATTGCCTGGTGTCAGTTGGGCTATCACCTGGGCCTGATTAGTACCCGTCGGCCTGATCAGGACCTGTTGCCCATTAACGGTCGCTACTTGGACTTTTCCAGACGCTAATTGTTGGGCCAAATTCGGATTGTTCACTACTATTTGATTCGTTATCACCTGAAGAGTAAAAAAGCAATTACCTGTCTGAATTGAAGAAAATGTTTAGAGAAACAACTCAGAAAAGCGAATGTCAATAACGTTATGTCGTCTCTGACATACAAAAAATCACTCACTTGTTGTCCTCCTTGCGTGGAAATGACCTGATTTGCTCCTACTACCACTTGCTGCACCACCTGTTGATGGCCACTACCGGCCTGAGCAACTTTCTGCAAAACTTGCGCTCCCTGTGGCTTAATCAGGTGATTTTTCGCGTTGAGCACCGTTTGCCCGACTACTGCTTGCGACTGTGCTTGCACCTTCTGAGGCAAGGAGTTGATAGGTTTCAACTGCGTCAGTTTACCTGCTGGGGTAGAAGGAGTAACGGCAGGTTTAATGACTGGTTGCTGTTTCAGTGGTGTACTGGTCAAGGCAGGTTTAGGGGAGGCGACTGGAGTAGTAACTGCTGTGGTGACATTCACTTGAGTGCTGGTGAGCACCTGCAGTTTGCCGTCCGGAAATTGGACAAGCTGTTGGCCGGGCATTAGGCCCTTGACGGTGATTCGGCCATCTGGTGTGCGCATGATTTGAACGCGCTGCGGGTCTTTAGTCGGTGTGGAAATTGGTGCAGTCGCGTTGACCGTCGTTGGAGCTGAGGATACTGCATTAGGTAATCCAATGTAAGAAAATCGTGACATCAAGTTGGAGGAGAAAATGTGTGTTCAATGTGGGAAAATAGACCGTGCTATAGGATAGGAAGTATACTTAATATTCCAACACCTCAAGGAGAACCAATAAGAAATGAAAACGAGGGGGATTTTATCGATCATAATTTCTCAAAATACGAGCCCACACCCCCTATATAAGTTTTTCTCTATTTATAGTTTAAGCAAATCCAAGCGATCGCTCGACAAAACTTCAAAAGTATTCCGCTTGTCGGAAAAAGCGAACCCTGTCCAGTGTACAGTTATGATTTTGACCATCCACTGACTGCATGAACAACGTGTGCATTTGTTTAGTTGGAAACCCGCCTGGGGTTACTTTTACTATACTTTCATATAATACATTCATAAACTAAAATCTATAAATTTTAACTTGAAATTCTTATATACCTTGAGCTTGCTGCTGCACTAATTGTGGCTTCGGCTGAGTCACCACCTGATGCAGTGTTTGACCACTGGTCGTTTGTAACTTAATCAGGCTCTGTTGTTGCGAGGTTTGCAGGGGGCTTTTTGTCACAAAGTTACTGGTCGGAGTCCCAGCGACCACGCGTGTCGTTCCGTCCGGTCCTTTGGTCATCAAAATACGTCTACCCGCTAACTTACTGCTGCTGGTCAGCAACGAAGTCAAAGTATTCTTTCCGCTAACCACAGACTGCGTTGGAACCACCAAATTCTTCACAAGCTTCATGGTACCATCGGCGGAAGACACTTGAAAAAAAGCAAATCAATGAACTTGAAAAAAAAGGTAATGGCTTATTCGGGCACCCACACCAGTGCACTATTATGGCCGACTTTTCACTGTCCTTGCTTTATTACGATGTAAGGTAATGTTAGGCAGACACAGATAGCATTCGCTGTCCTTAGTGCACTTTTTGGAATCCCCGAATTCGCCATTATTGTGTCGAGTCTCTCGTGGATTAATAAATGTTTTGATAGGTTTTGGTATGGCTAAAAAGGTTGTGAGATTGATTGTAGGTTTGTCTAAAGCCTGGTCTACATGAGTAACTTAATATCATCAGTCTTGCATGATCATACCAGATACAACAAAATGATGCATGTAGACAGAAAACGTGATGTTTTGCATAAAGTAAATTTGGTCTGACTAACTTGTGAAAGAGGGCCTAAAGCTGCGTGTGCAAACAAGATGGCACACAAGTTGGCTGAAAAAAACTAAAATATGAATAGTGTAGACGCACAATTTGTATCAGTCTTGTTATCCGAACGTAATACGGGAGGATAATATGTATACCTTTTCCCTATTTGAGGTATACGTCGCAGTTTTCATAGAATTTTGTATAGTATTGAGTTTTGAGGGTCATGATAAGATGGAAGTTGCCTATAAATTGTTTGGCACTAAAGGCAATTTAAAGAGGAATATTTGGGCTTTTCAACGCGGCCCTTCCGAAGTTAGTCGGATAAGGGCGCCAAGCAGTGGCGTTCCGAAGTTGAAATTTGTCATTTTAAAAAAATGCACTTTCCTAAAAATCCCTCGGTGGCCACGGCATCTCAAGCGTACTACAATTTGGTCTAGAAGTAAACGTAGGGGATGTTGAATGATGGATGAAAAAAACAAAGTTTCGATTTGTATAGTACAAGGTGCATATGGGGAAGTAAGAGTTCCCTTCCTACGAAATGCAAGAGATCCACTCGGTGGCATCTTGAAGTTGTTTAGCGGTATTTAACAGTTGTACAAGGGTAAAGGTAAAGGTAAGAGTAAAAAAGGTTTTTCTCATAAACAAATTTATACGTCTCCGTTTGATTTCTAATTCTCGAATAAATTTGTTTTTATCACGCCTGCCATGCAACCTTCACGGTTAGTTGGTAGTTTTATGAGATCATGCAAAACTAAAACGTTAAGAATAAACCAGGCTTAAAGAAATGCGAGACTTGGACATAGATCAAACACTCGAATATTTAAATTCAAGTGAGACAATTCTGTATCCCAATGACGCCAAAAATGATAATAACTTCATATTAGACATTGAGGCCGATATATCTAAGGTGACATTACAATTACCAAGATTGCTTAAAATCGACAGCTGAATAACTGCAGTTTAAACCAAAGATATGCACGAAAACAAGAACAGAAACAAAATTACATGCAATGCCTGAGCGGAAAAATTAAAATTAAATAGACATTCAACCATATACAAAGTAGACTAACAATCAATCCTACCTTTAGGTTGAATCGGTTTTAAGGAAGAATTTGTACTAGTCGTAGTACACGGCTTTTCCAAACTAGTAGCAGATGTACTAGATGTGGAAGTAGCGGTGGCTTTTAAAAAGAAATATACGTTACACAAATTCTTTGATAACACTCCAAAAAAGACTCCCTATGATACATTACAGAGTGAGTCTAAAATAATTTGAAAATCTTCAAGATGCGATTCTGTTACTATTAACGCTCATACTACCATGCAACTGAATATGTTTGAAAAAAAAAAAGATAATTCTTAGTCTTTTCCAAAATCATTTTTGTTTATTGTCGAGTCCTAAAACGTCGCCACTATAAAAAGACTTTGTTTAGCAGTAGGCATATCCCAGGACCTCGTTACAAGTTTCTTGTTATGCAATATAATCCCTAACCAACTTAGTGATTAATTTAAGAGTAATACAAAAAGCAATTAAAGAAAACTTTTTTAAACCACATTATACGAAAACTGAAAAATAAATTTTGTTTCTTTTGAAGAAATTGAGTGATATGCTAATAAAACTCAAACATCTTGGTAACGATACTACCAAGGTCAGTAAGTGTTATTTAGTAGAACTTTCCTTTAAAATAATGCCAACGATCATTTCCTGAAGATTGTAAAAATTTTTTGAATCACCCTATATAAAAGAAACAAACTAGCAAATGCCCAACTTGACTTACAAATAGCTGTAGTCGGAGTTCCAATTTCAACTGGGTTCTTCACGTTGAGATTCTTTACTTCCAACGCTCTTTTCTGCTGATGGGCAGCACGTTGCATGCGCAATTGCTGCTCCATTTTCTCCTTTATTTCCTCAGGAGTGGCTTTATTAGTGACCGCCACTTTGCTCGGTTCTAAAGCTTCCACGGGCGCCTGTATAGAGGGTCGCGGAGGCGGCAGATTGCCGGTCCGGCTCCTAGTTACAACTTGCTGATTAGCCTTTTCGATCCTGTTTGAACACACACAAGGCAAGGGGTTAATAAGGATGGTAAAAGCATGGGGTAAAACAAATAAATAATGATGTTTACAAAAAACATGAATGCAGCCAAACGGAATTGAAAATCTTTGAATTCACTCCAATATATCAAATGCCTTTAGTTTAGTTAGTAATTTCAGGTTTTAATAATTGCTAACACGTTTCAGAGCTTCTAACATGTCAGTACATTAATATGACAACTGTTGACACTACTTTCGAATCTACTACACTGCAATGCGGCCATAAACCTTAATATTTGAGAACTCCAAAGGCAGAACGTTTATCATGTCCTTTCACGTCTGTCCATGTTTCGTCCATGACCGTCCATGATAATTGTTAAGGTGTTGTCTCTTTTTAGTCTGTCTAAGTTGGTTTGGACATTTTTTAGACACAATAACCATACACACGTCTAATAAACATACATATAGCAATTTTGTCTGACAATTTTTAAATTTAGTATATTGATGCACTATTTAAATTGTATGTGTCAGCTCACTTCGAGCTCTTGTCACGTCATCGTCATCTCTCGTGAATCATCTATTACTATGGAATAGGACGTACGAAACAGCTAGATTCACATTTGCGGAATTCGGAAACAATCAAGGACTGCAGGTTTCCCATTCCAGAGTAATTTCCGACACACTTGTAGAAATACGACACGCATATGGAGTGATTAGTTATAACGGGTGATCATTAAAAAAAGTCTTGAGTAGGCATTGAAATATCAAGCATATTTTGGGCAAATCCATTTGTTACCTATTGCCATTGTCAGCTGTTTGATGGTAAATAGTAAATGCCCGTAAATCATCGACAAAGTTGTGCTTTTATAGAGGAGTATTTTACCTATGTAACATCCAGAAAATTCTCGTTCCTTAATTAGGTCTTTAACCCGTTCATGCCTCAATTCATGCATTAATCCCTTCAATTCGTTTATGGCCTCATATCCCCCATCGTTAATAAATACACAACAATACAAACAACTTACTTCTCTCCATACTGCTTGATCTCCCACAACTCCAACTTGTCCTCATCCACCCATTCCTCCGTCACCTGTGGATCCATGCACTGCGGCGACTCGGGCCTCTTCCTCTTCCTCAATCCGCTCCGAATCGACGTCACCTCCCTCACAGTTTTGGGCAATTCTAAAGGAATAACCACCTTTCGCCTCAAATACTGTGTCTTCTCCATGAACTGCCCAACATGGCGATGTTTCAATAACTCCAACGAGAGAATCTCGGTCTCCGTGGTGATTTGGTGCTTGCCCTCGGTGTTGGGTGGTTTAGTGTGCATGTCGTCCCACCGCAAAGTTGCCCACAATATCCTCAATTGCATAGCTGTAGCTGCTAGTGATTTTAAATTAACTGTGCGATATACCCAGCAGGTTTTAAAGAGGGGTCTAGCACAAGGGTATGGCCATACTGAGTTGTTTTGTTTGGCTAAAATGTTGTATCCGCACATTTGCATTCTTCCAGCGTTTCGGGCCAGTTTTCTAGCATCGTGTTTAGGGAGGACTAAGAGAGAAAGAACTCCTTTCCGGGCTTGGAAAGTGGAGCAGGCAGGATATCTAACAACCTGGCGCTTCTTACGTCTTAAATCTAGCTGATTGGGCAACCTTTTAAGAAATATTTTCCCTTCCGTGGAAGATGTTGAATAAACCCTTTCACTGCCATCTTCAGCGTGCTCGGTTTTAACCACTTTCTCTTCACGTTTAACTCCGACTTTATAGCCGCAAAACCGCCGATTTTGCTGAGCAGTATAAGTGGCAGTTTTTGTCGTTTTTATGCTTCGTCCTGCTCCATTTGCCGATTGCATTGTAACGGAATTAGAGCTAGTCTGGACGGCACTGATTGTTTTAATCCTGCCATCAGTTGATTTCGTTGTAGTCAGTGAAGTAGTGGTCACTGTTACTATTTGAGTAATGTCTGATTTTGAGCCCAAAATCATTTCTTTGATAGCTTCTGGTGTCATACCCTTGATATCTAAGTCGCCTTCGTCTTCTAATTTTGGCTTCTTTTTAATCAGAGAAGAGGTGCAGGTCACATCAATATCCATTGGCTCGTCTTTGAGATCCGAATCACCTTCTTCCATTGCTTCTAATTTTGGCTCATTTTTAACTTCTTCTTTACATTCATATTTTACATCCTCCTCGATTTTTTTCTCAGATTCTTTGACGGGGATATAGACATTTTGCTTGGACTCATCTTCTGCACTCTCAGCAGTTAAAACAGCATTAACCAAATCCTTACAAATGTTAGCATTACTGTTCCTCCTCTCTTCTTCAATTTCTTTATTAGTCGTAGCTCCGTGTGGTCCTTTCAAAGTTTGCTCCAATATAGAAGGTTTTTTTACAGAAGTTGTTGGTTGGCTATTCTTTACATTGATTTTAAGAGGACTGTTGGATGCTATGTTAGCTTTTCTTAGTAAAGTTAAGAGATCTTTTCGGATTTTTACTCTTTGCATGCATAGTGGAGAATAGCAAGTGTTTTCCAGCTGGTGACTACTTGCAGAGTTACACCCGCGGGAGTAGCACTGGAAATCTTTGGCTACCTTAGATATAGCTGCATATTGTGTTCTTAGACTGTTTATACTTTTGGCAATGTTGTTAATGATTTCTCGATTCACTACAGGAGTACCGGCTGGCATTTTTCCAGAAAGCATGTTATTCAATTGCTTTTCGATTCCTTCGCTTTGAACTTCGCTTTCCGCTTCAACCTCGATGTGTTCTTCCTCCTTTGGTTGCTGCTGCTCACCGGCTTTGCTCTGAGCGATCTTCCTCTCTTCCAAAATTTTCAACTGCAATCTTCTGGCAAGTAACTCGTCCAGGACACTTTTTTTAGCCACTTTTGGGTATAGCAAACGACCAGGTGTGGTCAAAGCTTTCGAGACATCAATTTCTTCAAACTCATTTATTATCGGGACAATTTCGATATTTTTCAAAACTTCCGGAAAGGTTTCTTCAATTTTTTTGTCCGCCTCACTGACTTCCTTCTGCTGTTCTTCGCTTAATGGATTCTCACGGTTCTTCAGCTTATTCATCAAGTACTTGTACATATTAGGGCTCAAAGACACGATTTTCTTTTGCCCAGATTTATCCTTAATCTGGAGCATAAATCTTTGAGGGTCTCCAGCAAGACCTAATTTCTTAGAATCTATATGTTTAAAATTTCTAGGTATTCTAATCCACAACCACCCCCACCTTCCGTGAATTCTGTACTCTTCCCCTTTCTGCTTCCATAACTGATGTTTGAACCCCATAGTATATTTCACATAGTTACTGGCGCATAACAGGCGATTTCTTTCTTCTTCTTCTTCCCGTTCCTTTTTCTCTCGTTTTTCAATCTTCTTCCGGTCTTCCCTTTCCTGAGCGGTAATCCTGATCAATTTGGTGTGTCCCAATTGATCGTGCCAAACATTGGCGAAACAAATAGGCTTAATACAGGCCTGCAGCACTATCAAAGCTTTAGCGAAGTCTCTCGGAGCCTGGCAATTGCCCACTGCATTCAACCAATGCTTGCGGACCAAGTGCCAATTGGGATGCATATATGGGGATTGAATAACCTGTTCTAGTTGTAAAATGCTGTGTCTCAAAGTATTTACCATAAGTACTCTTGAACCATTAGTGCCACCAATCCACTTGAATTCTGAGGCTGGGGTGAGAGAGAATTTGTGCGATAAATGACGCTTCTTATCCCTTTCCTCATTCCTTTGGGGTTTGTTAAGGGCGATTATGTTGGTCGTAAATTGGTTGACGTAACTTTTGAACGTGTTTTCCATTCCTAGTTTATAAAGGTATGTACCGTTGGCCATTTGATTTGATTTTAATCGCGTGAGCCGAGAGTCGTCCTTATCCTCATTGGATTTTCGTTTAAAATCGTCCAAATTGTAATTCCTCGGTAATAAGGAACCAGTTTTTGATCTCGTAATTATATCTTTGTTTTTCTCATCCTCATCTTCTACATTTTCTTTTTCTGATGAAGATTTATTAGTAGGGGATTGTTCAAGGGATTTATCCCCAGGAACATCCGTGGTGGTGGCTACAGTTTCGCTGTGTACCACAGATGGAACATCTGCTGTTTCTTCATGCATTTTCGCTACCATATCTTCAGCATCCTGACGCTCCTTCTCCTTCTTTTCTTCGAGCAACTTCTCTTCCCGCTCTTTGATAGCTTTCAAGATAGCCGCATGTTCGGCATCAAAATACGTCTTTTTGTTCGCTTTCAGTTGATTGGTCAATTTTTCGGTGAGTTCCATTTGTCTGATAATCTCCTCTTTGTATTCCTCAAAGTCTCGGCATAACTGACTCTCCATATCGTCTTTACTGAACACTTTGAATAATTCTTCCAATTGTAGTTTTGTGGAATAGTACCACACTTCTCCCTCCTGGTTTTCACTGTATAATGAAAGAGAAAAATATCTATTTATTTCTAATTAGTAAATATGTATTTTCTATACATGAAAAGCGATTAATATCCACCCAGAGTCTGAATCTCAAGCATCAAAGGTAATACATGATTTTAACCTTTACATATAGGAACTTAACCATTAGGTGTACTACTACAAACTCAAAAAATCTATGGAAAATACTTACACAAAAATTCTTCTGCACAAGAAATAATATTTCCTTCCATGTCTGTCGTAACCCAAAGGATCCTGCCTAGATAACTGGCCCTGCTTCTCGATGTCCAGCACACAGTCTACCACCCCGGACACTTTGTGTGATCGACAGATACCGCATTGCCAGTCTTCTTCAGGTACATTGACCAAAGGAGGATCCACGCAATTCAAATGATAAACTGCGGGACAAGTTTCGCAGCACAAGAGATCGCCGAGTTTATGGCAGACTCTGCAGTGGTCGTCATAATGCATAGGCACTAGAAATGAACAATACACAGGTAAGTATGTATGAAATCGATAACATTCACAATGTTAGGTAGTACGGTTATGACTAATTATTGAAATTGCAAACGCCAGTAAAAATGTCAAAAATAGCGTCAGCGTGATATTTTATTAATTTCAAGGTCTACCTTGTAATGCAAGCATTCAATGAATTAATATTCACAAATTCTTAGCAGTATACCGAAAAACTTAATTAAAAATATCTCGCAAATGATTAGGTTCGACTTTTTTGCAGAATACCTTTTTGATGTAGAGTTCAAAGTATAAGAATTCGAACGTTGAAGATATCAGTACGAAAGTCTCACATTTTTGGCAAGCAAAGCGGGAAAAAACCGGACACGCCATTAATACTGAGAACCCAAGCATTATTGTTTTATTTCCAAAGCATCATTGACGAAAGGCATCGCTTCCATGTGACATATCTTAGTAAAATCACGTGTCGATTTGCTCTTACTAAATTGAGTCAAGTCGGTTTACATTTTCAAATCTCAAAAAGGATTAACTGCAGATAACTCATACGGTTGGTTTGTCATCTTAAACGGACCAACGTATTTTTTAGGTCATTTTTGAAGTCTTAAATGGATTTTTCCATTTTAAAATGATTTCTTTTATTTGTATTATAAAGGGTTGGAACGAAACTTAGGAAGAAAAATCAAAATTTGTATAGTTTCTGTCAGGACCAATTATCATTTGCAAAAATGATTCTAGGACCCTCTGTATATGTTCAATGCTTTTAACAAAAATGGCTATTTTAACAGCATTAAAGTTCCCTGAAGCCATTCATTTTCACACAAATGATTTTTAGGGCATTCAAAAAAAGACGGATTGAAGTTTTGGTATGCATATTAGGGAAATTTAAAGTTCACAGTCAGTGGATTAATGGGTTAAGTTTCATTTTTTGAGTTATACCCATAGTTGGGACGCTATAAGAAACAAAATATCAATGATGAAACCACAGTTCGTTAAATGTTAGTTTGCTACCCCTAATTAAATCTGGAGGAGATATTGGGACACAGGAGGCAAAAAAGGGATTGTCCCGTCCTTTACCGAGGAAAAGTTAGTAAGCTTATTCTAGATGCTAGTAGTAGCTCTATTTCAGCACAAATATCAACCAGTTTGCCAATTATCGAGTCGGGAATGCATAGTACAAAACGAGGAAAAACTAATGTGAGAGATTTTAGGGGAGTTTCATGACAAAACCAGAAGACTCTTGCCTAAATTGAGGATTCTGACAGCCCTGAACTACGGCCAACTTTTTTTCGTGTCAACATCCCAAAATTTGATGAATCGGCACCAAATTTTACTACACAAATGCGGCAAAGTTTGATGTTAATGCAAGAGCTGGTATTTTTTTGCGTAATACTGATAACTATCGATAGTTTTTATGTTTTTTTTTTGTGGTAACAGCTCAATTACATTCATATTATATAATAATTTGACTCTGGTTTAACCGTGAAGTACGTCATTAGTCCAAGGAATGGTATCGAAAATCTAAGAAATTGCTATTTGTTGGATATGACGGTTATTATTCAAAATGTAGGCCCGAGTCCAATTAGAAGGAAAATAGAAATCAGCAACAACTTAAATTTCAATGAGAATGAAATATTGATATCTGAAAAAAAAACTTCGTTCTTCGCTTTGTTTCGTTTGTCCAAAACCAGGGCGAAAAAGCAGTACCAGAAATAGTCCAGGAGATGACTACACAGTGGAGACTAACAGTGACGATCTTACGTTGTGAAGAGTACTTGCCAGCAGCAGACAAAATTCAAGAAAGATGTCATCTATTAGGTTGTTCGGAAAGTAATTTCGTTTTTTCCCGACAGAGGATTTAATGGTATTTTTTTGCACTTAACCTCACACTTAAGCCATATAATTTTTATATGCTTTGAGAGCTCATATAACAAGGCTTGTGTGTGAAACATTTCAATTAATTCTACGCAGTAGTTTTTGGTTGGTGCCCTTTTAAATATGGAGAGCGATAAGCAGCATTTTCGACATATCCTACTGTTTTACTACAGAAAGGGTAAAAATGCTGTTCAAGCCAGAAAGAAATTGACCGATGTGTATGGAGAAGGTGTGTTGACAGTACGCCAGTGTCAGAACTGGTTCTCTAAATTTCGATCTGGCAATTTTGATGTCGAAGATGCACCACGTTCGGGAAGGCCGGTTGAAGCTGATAAAGACGCCATAAAGGCATTAGTTGATGCGAACCGTCGAATAACAACACGTGAGATCGGATTGAAGTTAAATTTATCGAATTCAACAGTTTATGACCACTTGAAAGGCCTGGGATTATCCTCGAAGCTCGATATATGGGTTCCCCATGTTCTCACAGAGAGAAATCTGTGTCGCCGCATTGACGTCTGCGATTCGCTTCTCAAACGTGACAAAAATGATCCGTTTTTGAAGCGCATCATTACTGGGGACGAAAAATGGGTTGTATACAACAACGTCAAACGCAAGAGGTCATGGAGCAAAAAAGATGAATCGACTCAAACCATTTCCAAAGCCGATATTCACCAAAAAAAGGTGATGCTGTCTGTTTGGTGGGATTTTAAAGGAATCGTTTTTTTTGAGCTTTTACCGGATAACACAACGATTAATTCGGAAGTCTACTGCCAGCAGCTGGACAAACTGAAGGATGCACTTCAACAGAAAAGACCCGAACTAATCAACAGAAAAGGTGTAGTGTTTCACCAAGACAACGCGAGACCTCACACAAGTTTGGTCACTCGCCAAAAGCTTTTACAGCTTGAATGGGACACAATGCCACACCCACCATATTCTCCAGACCTGGCACCATCGGATTATTATTTGTTCCGGTCACTCCAAAATTTTTTAGACGGTAAAACTTTCATCTCAAATGAAGAGGTCAAAAACCACCTCGATCAGTTTTTTGCCAGCAAAGACAAAAAATTTTATGAGCGTGGAATTATGCTACTACCAGAAAGATGGCAAAAGGTGTTGGACCAGAACGGCCAATATATAATTTAATAAAGCATTTGTTTATTATACGAAAACTGTCATTCATTTTCACATAAAAAAACGAAATTACTTTCCGAACAACCTAGTACTTAATAGAGCCAAGTTTCCCTACCCTGTCAGATATTTCGATGCAGTGTCAAAGTGTTGAGCAATTTTTAAGCCAGCCTGACATGAGGATGCTATAAAATGTAATAAAGATTCTAGAAAGTAGCATCGATCGATGGAAGAAAAAATGGATGCTCTTAAAATGAACATTAGGTGGTGCAAAATGACTGGGAAGCGCTTGACAATAAGTAAAGGTTTTTCCTGTAGAAACTAACCTGCTGTATTACATAACAAAGTTCGCCTTGCTGCGCACGGGTTTGCACAAGAAAACCATTCAACCCGCATTTTATTCGCTTTAACAACCGTATGTGCACACGGCATTCTTTTAAGGTGATCAACAAAAGCTTGCCACTGGATTTGCAAATGAGCAAAAGACAAATTTAGTGTGCAAACTGAAGTAATCTTCAAGACGTCGATGCCCAAGCTTGTGACGTTCCTTCACAAATTTAACCTGAGACAACCAAAAACAGATCAGTCCGTGTTTGGACACTGTTAACGTCCGAGTTGAACAGTGCAATGAATGAACTAGTCAAGATTTCACAACGAAAAGAACAGTGCATTTAAACAATATCAAACTGCAATTTATTGGACTGGGCCATTGAAGAGGGCTTGAGTGGTCGTGAAGTCTTGGCGCATCAACAACCGTATATTGCTAAACTGCTCGATAAATCTAATCCGATGGATGCGAAATCCATAACCATTCTCGCTGATCCTGGCACCCCTTTAGCATTGCCAGTGGGTGACTCCGTGTACAACAAAGAACAGCCTTATTGTAAAATGGTTGGATCTTTAATTTCCCTAGCAACGTCAAGTCAGCCGGATATTTCTTTCGCAGTGAATCAAGTGAGTAGAATCTCGAATAATGGAAATTATGAACAAAATAGTGAATTCAAAATTCATAAACGTAGATATTGTTGATTGCACTGACGAAGATTACGCCTCTGATGTTAATGTCAAAATGTCCAATGATGGTTACGGTTTCCCGCTTGCTCACGGTCGGAATACATGGAAAAGTCCACAATAGAATGTGGTACCCCAATCAACTACAGAGACTGATTGTATCTGATGGTACAAAAGAATCTTTGCGGTAAAAAGAATCCTTCTAGAGGGTTAACATCGAGGTGTCTACAGGAAAGATGAACCAAACCAGCAGTCATGTTAACCCCGGCACGATGTCTTGACACTTGCATGCTAAGTAGCTGTGTAAAATTCTACATGAGTGATAAATGTGGATTTGATATTTTATCTCCAAAGCGTTAAGTATCTACCACCTGACAACCCTGTTTGTTAGTCTGAGGCACCGCAGCTAAACCTGAAGGAGAGGTTTAACTATTTTTAGATTCATTTGCTTATTTTTTAACCGCTCATCGCTTGTCTTACAATAATAATGCGATACGTGAAGTAGTGTGTTATCGATTGTGGAGTTAAAGACACAGACGCGCCGTATATTTGTACTTAAATTTGTGTTAATGCCTACTCAATAAGTACGATATTTACCGTTCTTCAAGGTTTTATTTCATGGTTTCCATAAATACCTACTAATACCCAAAGTAATGCCCCTTAATACCTACGCACTGACTAAATTTGTCAAGAAACGCGAAAGCATTCATCTCCACAATTACCTCTTACTTCTTATATAATCCAGCGAAAATTTTTTAAAATATTAACATTTATCTTTTACTTACTCTAATAGCCAATAACTAGGGTGTTTCCTAGGAAAGGGGGTCGTAATATAGCGGTCGCTATAAAACGTCAACGGTAAGAATGGTTGACGCCGTATTACGTTACAGCACCACTTTCTTTGGTAAACGCATTTTTTACAACACAGTACGTTTAAGATTTTTCCCAAAATCCAGTATTTTACATTTTCTAGCGAAACGAGCGATGCTACTGAAAAAATTAATTTATTCCTTTTGAAAGCTCGGTATGGATGAGACACATCCCTTGACGTTGCAAAAGTTGCAAGAAAATCTGCGCCTTTCCCGGAAAGGGAAAATCTGAAAAATGGAAAATTGCAATTTTCTCCATTGTGGTAAGATCGAACGATAAGACCTAAAAGTCATTTGTGCGCGTCTTATATTATCATTCATATCATACATATATATGTATACAGGGTATTTCAGAGTTGAAGTAACAAAAGCCTAAGCGAGATTCGGCTCAGCAAAATATGGAAAAAAGTTCATATGAACATGGGCCCGAAAATACAGAATGTTAAGTTTTTTTTAAATTTAGTTTTTATTAATAGCTTTAAAAAGTTTGAGCCGATTCAAATGAAATTTTTATGGTTTATTAAGACAATTGTTAGGCATCTGCTGGATCAATTAGATTTGCTCCAGAATTTTGAATTTTTAAAAATTTTTATAAATTGGACATATTGCAATATATTTTTGAATAATTCTTTAGCATTTTTATTTTTCCTTATGGTGTTTAGAGACATGCCAAGGTAGGATATTGTAATGTTTTCTTGAAAACTAAGTGAGGCACTAAATAAAGTCAAGAGGCGAAAATGTATTTTTAGTGAGTTTATCTGAACATTAAATGAAAACTGCAAAAAAAAGTAAAGGGTGATATTTTTTTTGTTAAAAAAAACCAATTTGCTCGCTGGGTACGCCTTTGGAAATTCTGCATCAAATCTAGTTGGTCCAGCAGATGTCAGATAATTCTTTTAATAAATCATAAAAATTTCATTTAAATCGACTCAAACTTTTTTAAGCTATTAATAAAAACTAAATTTTAAAAAAATGTAACATCCTGTATCTCAGAAATGAAGCATTTTTAGACCCACGTTCATATGAACTTTTTTCCATATTTTACTGAACAAAATCTTCCCTAAGCTTTTGTTACTTCAACTCTGAAACATCCTGCATATTAGGATGTTTATCATATTTATTTATTTATATACTATCTGCTTAAGGCAAGGATGTCCAGCATAGAAAAAAGGTTACGCACTCACGGGATTTCACAGTATAAACGGATCTACAAAATGATCTTTGGTTTTTCAGTTATTTCAGAAAATTCAAAATTTTCTGATTTTTTGCCTTCAAGTTATGGTAAGAGATAGAAAACTAAAACTACTTTTCCATTACAATTTTTGCACTGACCATCAACTTTTGTTTTGGGGCCCAATTGAAGATGTGGCTCAATGATTCAGACATATCTAAATGTGGAGATGTAGATTGGAGCCTCAGTGAGAATGCTTACAAATGTTTCCTTTTTTTTAATTAAAAGGTGGCTTTCTCTATTTTTCATCATATTTGATAATATTTTCAATTTATTGTTATTATAATATTATAGTATTATATAAATGTTTTGTGCAATTTGCAGGAAACCAATACATGGTAAATTAATATACTTTGGATCAAGTATGGTGCATGATGAAAAACAGACTACAAAAGGTGTCAAAATTTCTTGGTGTAAAATTTTTAGGTCCTCTATTTGATTAGTTAGATTAATTTTGAATTTAGTATAAATTAAAAAATACATTTTATATATGTTTTTCCTTGGATTTTCCCAAATAAATTTGTGCATCTTTCTAACATAATATCCAAAATTTCTGCTTTTCACAAATTTGAGTCACATTGTAACATAGATTTTATTAGGGCCATATTTTTAATTAAAAATTAAAACATTAACGTTTTGAATACTGGTAGATATAGTGAACTAAAGAAATACCCAGCTACAAATAAAATGATATACAAGATGTCACATTGCTGAAAATGTTAAGCAGCAACAAAAAAAACATTTGCAAGACCAATTACAAGCACAACTTTCAGAAAGATTGTGTATCCCATCTTTCATAAATGTCTAACCTATCATTGACCATAAATTACCCTGTATGATGAATAATCCTATACATGGAATATAAGTTGAGGGTTTTTTTTAACCAAAACCTATTTTCTGTTTTAATATGGTTATTTTGATCTGGTAAATCATAATCTCTGTGAAATTTTTCAAGTGAAAAAATAAAAATGCCTAGGCTTAAAGATATCTAGAATGGCAAAAATCATGATTTTGCTATAAAAAAATACCAAAATCATTTTTTAATCAACATTATAGTTTTTTGAAAAATATTTTATATGGAAAAGTTTTTATATAAATTTTAGAGGGGTTTTTGCATACAAAATATAATATTTAGCATTAAAAATAACATTAATAGAAATTAATGAGAATCAATAAGATGGGTGAAATAAAATTAGATGGGAAACTGCATATCAATAACAAAGAGTTTGTCAAAAAGTCTGTGGATCTGTGAATGTAAATGTTTACATATATTATAAATTTTCTGGCTTATTTAGGTATTCTTTAAAGCACAAATTTCTTGTAGAATTGTAAATGATTAGAAACAGAATTAAAATCTATCAATAGAGTGTTAGAAAAGACAAACATTTTGACCCTTATAAAGCAAAAAATAAGGTATTTATTTTTCTACCACTACCCAATGCTACCTCTGTTAGCTCCATTTGTGAAAACCATAACAAAGGATACAAAACAATTTGAAAATTGCTGATTATGTGACTAGTCATATTTGTAAGTAATAGATCTAAAGCTTAGTTATAAACACCTACAAATAAATATAATTTTCTTACCTTCACTCAACAGATCCTCTCTAATTGGGTGAGTAATCAAAAACTGATCAGTCAAGAACTGAAGCACTTTTATCCTGTCTTCTAACCCTGTAAAGGGATAATCTGTAGAACTCAGCACCTGCAGTACGTTTGGATCAAATGACTTGTCACTTTCCACATAAGACCTCAAGACTTCAGGATAAGTAATGTTGTCAATTAAATATAATGCAATATTGACACTATCCTTTTGATCCAATGGGCCAAAATGGGTTTGCTGTGAGTCTTCCTCTCTTAACAAAGCTTTTAGGAGCATTATATGGATTTCTGATAGCAAACTACTTTGGTCTTCACACATTAAAGCGGCACAAAAATCCTCAAACCTGAATGGGGATAGACGAACCAAGTTCCTAAAGTGTCTCAATACCTCATATATACTCAGAGTTTTCATGATGTGCTCTTTGGGGACTAGAAGATCTTCTGAAGATTTTGGTAAATTTAATAAAGGAAGTTCCCTGTTTTGAAGCCACAATGGCTCGGGTGTGGGGGCCCTGTTTAATTGGGAATTTGATTTTCTTGGGGTGCCACTTAAGGTGCTGTAACTACTCAATGAGAAATCACTGTCATTGCTGTGACCCCCTACAGACTCAATGTCACTCTCACTGAGAACTTCATCTTCAACTTCACTCTTGTCACTATCGTCATCTCCAAAATCTGATCCATAATGGTATTCAGAATCGTGGTAGTCATAACCAGTGTTGTAGCCTCTACGCTGGTAAGCTGAGCCTGCATACCCACTTTTCCGTCCTGCTCTGTGACCATTTTTACCACGAATTCTCGTGCTACTTCTACGAGACTCATTCTCCAAGGGGGAGGAGCCCCGGGACGCCGACGGGGTACTGGACTGCGAATCTGCCTCCTTTTTCTGGTAATTTAACAGGTATTTTGGTTTCTTGAGGAATTGTATTTGGAATTTTTTAGCCCTCTCTGAAACCTGTACCTTAGGGGGGCGTCCCCTCTTTTTCGCACCTCTCGTTGACATCACTCTGTTAATCTGTCATAAGATGGTCCAGGTCCACGTGGGATATTACAAAAACAAACTTGTATACAAATACGAATGTCAAAAGTTTACTTAAAATTGCTCACGGCTGTCGTTCAGCTCTTTCGCCATACTAATCGAACACGTCACGTGACAACAATGGCCTTTTTACCATTTTACCTTTTCGTTTGTGGTAAATTCCCCATAAATCAGATGGGCCGATGCACGATCGTCGAATTGCACTCGTTTGGCTCGGAAATTCGACGATTTCAGCCCGAAATTTGCAAGACAAAACCCAACGCGTACCCTGAGCCAAAAAGAACACTCATGAATGATGGCATCCTCGTCTCCTATTGGTCGGTCTCCAACGCCGCCATGACAACTTGCAACAATTTTTTCAAAAAGCGCCCAGGCGGACGCAAATTTTCCAAAAAACGGTAAACTGGCACTCGGACACCAACAACTGCGAAAAATTTCACCAAATTAACGCAAAAATTCCCAGGCGTATGGGAAGAATTGCCAGAAACGAGTCGTTTGCCTTACAAGCCCAATGACAAATGCGGGATATTGATATTGATAGAAGATGTCGTTAGTGTCGGAAATTCGATAATACGAAAATTCTGCAAAAATTGCATTGCAATAGAGAAATTTGCATGTGCCGTTCGTGGGGAGTTCATTTTCATGTTCTTTTTGATCAACCTTATATTTTTTTAAGCATTATTTGGCCATATTATGTAATACTTCCGGCACAGCAGCGCCACAGGAAAGAGAGATGGAAGATCGGGTTTTGGAGGGGCAGTGACGGAGAAGTACGAGTCTGCTCAAACGGCACCACGAACGACGATCAACGAAAATGGCAAGATGGCGAAGATATTTACCAGTGGCGGCACGATCTTCCGTTAAATAATTCTTTAATATTACAATTATCTTTTCGTTGCACTTCCCATTCAAAATAACTACTTCACCGTACTATTATAACCTCTCTCTATAAATGATACTCGTTTGATGCGGCTTTTAGAACTTACTCTTTGATATAATCATTATTTACTCCGAAATAAAATATCGTAAATCTCTTCCATAAAACCTGAAGAAACAAACAATATGGAATATGTGGAATTTGCTAATTTTACAACATCGATATGCTAATTAAAAATTCCCTTGAACCTGGGCCATAATTCTATAGAGATATGAAAGTGAGGATGGGATTTTTGTTGAACCTAATTGGAAAAAACATCATTAGCCAATTATATTGGACAAAACATGTTTTTAGATTCACTCTTTAGACTCATTGTTTAGTTCAAATCGTAGAAGAACAATACAATAAATTATAAATGCTGTAAAATGAATAGTGTTTATTATCTACATTGTCTGCTTTGGCAGCCCAGACAGGGAGTAAACTTTAAACCAATAAATTCGCAAATAGAACATTTTCTCACTTTCTTACTGAGATCAATTTCAGTCAATTATTTGGAATTGAAATATTTTTTAATTTTAATTTTTTTTCCGGTGTTAGACAAAATAAAAAAGAGTAAAAAGTAAAAAACTGTAAAGCACCACTGTTTTTGTCAGTGTACTAGATTGCGTTACAAAAGTAGATCAAATCGCCACACTGGGTGCTCGAATTACCTGCGTAACTGTTAAATAAGGAGCAACTAGAACCAAGGTAGAATTTTTAAATTCTCGATTCGATTTTAATTGCCATATTATTAAATTTGATATTTAATTTTCAACGGGACTTAGCTAGTACATATTGAGATATTTGGAGATAATAAATATCTTCACAAAGATAGCGAAATTTATCAAATTCTTATTTAAAAAATCAATTAAACTTATTGAAATGACAATCTAAATCGAATCGAGATTTCAAGAATCCAGCCAAGCAGTAATTTTTTTTTCTTAATTTCGCTTGTCAATAACGCTTCACACATGAGTAGAGTTTGTTGGAGCGATGGATTTACATACATTGACCTTTTATAAGGGCTGGAATAAAAGCCCTTTTTAACGTTATAAATAGTACTTTGTTCCACAATTGGTAATCTGTTAAGGGAAAGCTTTAAACAGCTCACAGGTTTGAAATACATGCATGAGGACAGATTTCAAATATTCAATTACTGTTATAGATTTGTGAGCGTTTCTAACTTAAGTAGACGAGTGGAGGTTGTTGGCATTTCAAAAGAAACCTGGATCCGATCAAAAAATAAATTCGACTGCCCCAGTGTCTTAAGAAAAATATATAAATCTAAAGCATGCTCCAACTTTATTTGTAAATTTATTCATTCATCGTTCATCTGCTCATAGAATTAGTTCAACTAAAGCCTATATATTCTAGAGGCCCTACCAGATAAGGTCACTACATCTAAGCTGTCATATTTGGAGATGTTGTACGAACCTGGTTCTAGTAATAATATTGGTGCACATGAGGGTGTACCAAAGAACAAAGTCAACTTCTTGGAAAAAAAAGGGCAAGACAACTTATGCAAAAATTTAATTTTCATCAATTGCAAGTGTCGAGCTAATATTTGTACTTTCTTAAGACATACTTAAGATAAACTATTAACCTGTTTAACTTATTATATACAGGATGGGCTTTTTAAGGTTAGTGAGACGAACTGAGAAACTAGCCAATTATGAACTTACAACCTAAATGACACAAAAATTAAAATTATGGTCTGTCAGTCGCATCACTAAAATGCTTCATGAAGCTTCAAACTTTCCAACACTTAACCTAGTAAATTAAACTTGGCTACATTCAAAAACCCTTTCACTAATCTTTGAAAAGCTCACTTGTGTACGCTCACTGTGTATATGTATTCTGTAGGTTGTAAAAACTGCAAGTAGTATTACAAGCTCAAACAAAAGCAGCATCAGAAAAATAAGAGTATAATCAATTCCTGCCATATGTAGTTAAAGGGAAGTAATGAAAATTTACTTAATATTATTCTAAAGTTTAAGATTTGTACACCAAAGTAAAAAGTTATATAAATTATGGCTATAATTTGCTATTTTTAGTGCCTTCTCAAAAACCTTGAAAAAGAACAAAATTTGAATTAGAAAAAAGTTATATGTTAAAAAATATATATATAAAGGGACTACAGAGAAAAATTTAAAAAAAAATGTAATTCAATTTTTGAAACAACAGCAGTCAGTTTCTAACTCTTAATTGTTGTGGTCAAAACAAATTATTTGCTGCCTATCGTAACACAAATAAGACTACTAATATGTGACAACCAATAAGTATGTTATTGATAATTAAATAATACAGCTTTTATCCACTAATGTTCTCACTGCAGGTTTTTTCACACTTTCAGTGATTTTTTTGCAAAACTAAAAAACATATTTTTGAATAGATCTTACTAAACATTTTTTAACCCCTAATGAAGATATTTGCAAACTACCTTTTATGGTTAGATGTTATTTTCTGAAAAAGATTCTGAATAGTCAAGTACCCACCTTTATTCCTAAATATCATTAATTGATACATTTTTCATCATTGGCGTTGTCTAACAATCCTTCATAAGCCTACAAATATTCTAGCCTTTTTGGAGAGAGGTTTAATGCCTTCAACACAAACCCAGTGATGCGTCCGACATTCATAAATATTTCTGGTAAATTAGGTATCGTTTCATGGTCATTTTATTACAGGGATTCTGACAGTTCAAGATATATGTATGTATGATGCATGAAGCATCAAATATTTTGGACTGCTGCATCGTTGTAATAAAAATTCTCAATACTGTTGTTGCATCACATAAAATTAACCTAGTTATCAAATAAATAGGCCAGTTATTGAAATTAACGTACCAGCAAATTAAAAAATTATATATATTTTTTGGAGTCATATCTAAGGGGTCTTGGAGTTATCCGTGCATCTCAAAAAAAGTCGTTCGTATCTAAAAGAAACAATCGCCAAAATTTTTCATGCGGGCGCGACGATAGAGCTGTATATATTTTTGCCCTAGGACTACTGGAGTACAATATATTAAAGAGAGAATCAATTTTCCTCAGAAATTTGTTGACTCCCAATGGAAACTGGGTGATTTCTTTTTGTCTAAAAATTCGATAGCAACTGTTACACTACTACTTGGTATTTGGGCCATTAAACTGTTTATTATTTTATATAAAAATGGAAGGGTTTTTAAAAATTATTTTGAATATCTAATAGTATAATAATTCACCTACCTTCATTACACATTATATGTAGTCCCTTTATGCCTCTCTTGGTATGGAAAATTTTTGTTGCGTATAATAAATTACTTGTTTCTTGGGAGACATTAAGAATAATAAAATGTAGCCGTAATGTGTATAACTTTTGAATTAATGTGCAAATCTTCTTTAGAATATTAGTTAAATTCCCATTACTTACCTATAGTTACGTATGGCATTAATTAATTATCTTTTTTCCTTATGCCGCTTTTGTTTAAGCTCGTAAATAAGTATTAACGGGAGTTTCTTGAGACCTGTATGCATTCAGCAAGGTGACAAAGGTGTGTAATGAAGGGATGTTTGAAACTAGCTGATTTGAAATTACAAAGTTGATATTTTACATGAAGTATTTTAGCAGTGAGTTTGAGAGGTTTCAACTTTAATCTTTTTTGCAATTTAGGTTGTAGGTTCATAACTCTGATAGTTTCAAAGTTCCTTTTACTAACCATTGGAAAAGCTAATCCTGTATATAGTAGATCAAGGAGATTAAGAATCTTTTACATTCCAAGAAAATACGAACATTAGTTAGATACTTGCAATTGCTGAAGTTTGTATTTTTGTATAAGATATCTTAAGTTTTTTTTTATCAAGAAGCTGACTTCTACCTCTGCCACACCCTTATGTACACCAATATTAGTACTAGGACCAAGTTGTTCCGACACCTCCAAAGATATCAGCTTAAATGTGACCTTCCCTGGTAGAACCTCTAGACATCTTTGTCTTTGGTTGAAGCAATTGTTTGAGCCGAGGTATGAAGAATGAATAAATTTAAAGATGGAGTTGGAGCATACTTTAGGCTTAACTTTTTCTTAACTGATTGGAGAGAACAAATTTATTTTTTGACAAGGTCTGGGGTCATTGGAAATGCCAACAAGTTCCAACCATTTATTCCAGTTAGAAGTCTATAAAAATCTACAACAGTAATTTAAGATGTACAATCTGTCTACATACAAGGCGATTTTTTTTAAACTGTTCACCCAGGAAATCTCTAAAATTATTGCAGTACAAAAATGTCGAAAAACGTGTAATCTTCGTGTTTTGAGGTCTACCTTTTGATCCATAAATGAATATGTTGCTAGTCACCCCCCAAGCACCTCAACTTAAAAAAAGTACATGGGAACACCCCTCTTGTGACACATCAATGGATAGCTAAAATCATGCTAAATATAATTCTATATGCATTTCTGCTTTTTAAATGTGTTTTTTCTTAATTACCCTTTAAAACTGCTATATTTTATCATTGTTTTACTATCCATTACTGTATGAAGAAGAATGCTGCTCAATTTAAACATTTATATGAATAATTAATAAAATATCACTACTTGAACCTCATGTTCAATTTTTTTAATTTCATTTACATCAAATTTTTCATTAAAAATTTTTATCAAATTAAATAATTTGCTAAGATATAACAGCTTTAAAGGATAATTAAAGAAAAACACATTTAAAAAGCAGAAGTGCATTCAAAATTGTTTTCAGGAAGATTTTAGCTATTTGTTGTTGTATCACAGGAGGGATGTTCCCATTTAATTTTCTTAAGTTGGGGTACGTGAGGATAAGTAGCAACACATCGATTTATGGGTCAAAAGTGGCCCTCAAAAAACAAATATTACATGTTTTTGGAAATTTTTTGTACTGCAATAGTTTTTGAGATATTTTAGGTGGAGACTTAAAAAAGTCAACCTGTATATGTATGTATGTAATCCAAACCTGTGAACTTTTCACTGCTTTTCCACTAACAGTACGTTATCAATTACGAAAGAAGGTACTGCTTATACAGCGAGGACGTACAGTCCATCAGCAGTACCAAAATTAATAACCCAGGTATTCTATATGATAATTTTCCAAAGGAGGATTTTCTATCTGAGCTCCAACCGTTCAGTGTGAAACTTATTCTTGAGGGTCTCGATGGAACATTTGTCATGCATCCCTCTTCCATTTTTCACTTAGTTTAATTTAATCGGCACCTCAAGAGTTTTAGCGATAATAATTCAGATATTTATCATTTAAATGACATAAACGCGCATTAAGAAAGTAACTCAATTGGCTAATAGTGAATGTGACACTTGTCACCATCTTTAAATCCAACCGATCTGTTCAGGGGCTTGAAACCCGCAAATAAATCAACTCATATAAACAATCCTATAGTATTTCAATTACCTTTGGGAGCAGTAGTCTAAATGCGTTCCATTTTACCTTATTTCTGAGTACTAGAGTGGCTTCCAGTGTATTTCAGATATTCATGTCGCCAAATCAAGGAAAAATCGCCTATGATGACTGCGTTTGGTAATCACTCGGATTAAGAGGTGAATTTCGATTGTTAAAGTGATATTTGGAAACCCTAAAGTAAATCAGATTCCTGCCAATTGTGACCGCAAGGCATTTCTTATGGACGTTAAAATCTATGAAGCGCTAGATAGACGAACCAAAACCGCTTTATTTAAACTTATGATTTCCAATCAAGACGTGGCGATTTAAAAACTTCATTTTTAGTATTACCATTATTTTGATTTATCTTATTTTTAAATAACGCGTTTTGATCTAGAATCACACAGAAAGTGGCTTATGCTTAAAACGTGATTCAATAGCTCGACATGAGAAAACTCGATTTTGTGCTAAAAGTTTGAAGATCGGGGTTTCGTTTGTTGATTAAATACACAGGTTCGTTGATTTAGGCAACCACCAATACTCTTGCGGAGTTCACATGTATTCGTCAAAATAAGGGCAAAGGGTTCTTATTGGGATTTTCTTTCGTAAATTTATTCATATTAGATCATGTATTCTATTGAAGTCAGTTCGCCGCAAATAACGCTACTGAGATTCCATTTATTGCCTAAATAAGCGCAGGTCCTAATCGAGTAAATTTTATCGCTAGTTTGATGTTTCTCGTAAATCGCGCTCAATCTTGCTAGGTTCTGTTGATAATGACAAGAATGTTCTGTCCTGTGTCAATTCAATTTGCATTCCCAATCTTAGGTTATGTAATACAATCGCCTGAATATGTCTGTCTTCGTTTTTTCCATTCGACATTTTAAAGACAGAGTGCTATACTACACGCAGTGTAAAAACTTCGACCGATCCCGACATTAAAACCGCGATCATATACGCCATGATGTGTGAACTTGACGTGCACGAAAATCGTGAAAGGCGAACGTGAGTCTGGATCGCCTCCATCAACATTTTTCAAGCACGTGGAAACTTTTTTCGTTTGCTTTCCCGTTTTTTAAGTGGAAATATCGGTGAAAATCGCCATTTGTCTGTTAAAACGCATCGCGCGGCTGTTACCGTTTTGCCGAGAACAGTTTGCCTAGGGCAACAAACTGTAAGTACCCTCTAAATTACACGATAAACTAATGCAATCTGGTAACCATTCGGCCGGCATTTTATTTCGGGGTGGCGCTTTTAAATAGGCCGTTTGTATCCCGTTTATTCATCAACAAGATGTTGAAATTAGGTTTTTCAGGTTCATTCTAATGTATGGTCAGTCGTCAAGGATTGTTTATTTAAAAAAAAATGTTTTTTTTTTCCTTACTTCAAAGGTAGCATTGACACGCGATATGCCTGGGTTTGGGTGAAAGTATCTACAGAAATTCTTACCTGATAATACATGAAATTCTTTTAATTTTTCATTTTTTAATTGCTTTACAATCCATTTCATTTTAAATACTTTTTAAAGAATCACTCTGATTTTTAAAGCTACCAACAGCAAAGGGTTTCTTGCTGCTAACTCTCCTGGTTCTTTAATATTTTGCTAAAATTGTATGGGAAGTAACTTAGGCCAGGATTATCTAGTACAGTTGCCAACTATCTCATATCCTCCAACTTGTTAAATTCAGAGATTTTATCCAACATTTGGCAATGGGATCTTAGGGGATGTCGTTCATCCCATATGTTTAAAAATACATGTATTATTAATTAAAAATTCAGAATCTGGAATGCAGCAAATTGGCAAAACTTAGGGTCACCCACATTATACCTACCAGTTATCATCTATTGAAAACATATTTGAATTAAATTCAACCATCTTTAATTTTTTGAATTGTTGTGAGATAAATGAAATATAGATGGTATCTCAGAATTTAAAATTCAAGGATGTAGTGTGTATTTCACGTATCTTTGAGTATGTAGTGATAACCTCAATCTCTCTTAATAAATTTGTAGTGAAGCATCTCAGTTAGCAATGGAAATGTCATAAAAGGTCATTTAGACACATGGGCAGTTATTTTACATAGAGCATTTGTGAACTACCATTGTAAAGTGTTTAGACTTCATTTCTACCAGATAAATTACTTTAATATTTTTTCCATTTATCTGGTATATTAACCGCAACATTTCAACTTTGCCTCCATTTAACTAACCCTATCTCTCACTGTTTTTGAAATCCCAATAATGTGGCTTCAGTGAACCACACAATCAGATATGGTTTTGAGATTTTGTCTCATGATATGGAATATCCTTCATGTATAAATCCCTATTCTTTGGGAATTTCTCTATCTAATGATCCATATATTTTTTATTTCTCTTTTTGATTTTGTCAGGTAATGTGGAACATCTGTTTGTACATGTACTATATGTATATTTGAAACGTGAGTTACCAGGCATATTTGAAAAGATATCAATAAGTTATAAATACAAAATGTGCGTTCTAGACTAAATTTTTCTTACAAATGTAAAATTTAAAAATAGTTTCTTAAAGTACCACATTTCTTCACAAGTGACATTTTATTACATGGAAATAGTTACAAACAAAAACTTACAAGGAACTTATTTGTCTGATTTCAACCATGTATACTTTTGTATATTGCTTGTATATGACCCATTTAGGTATTTTGTGGGTTTAAAAGTAATAAAACTATTGACTCTTAGATCAGTGTAATCAAGAATATTTAAAAATACTTGTCATAAAGTAAAATATATATTGTTTTTTTGTCTTTGAGATTGAAATACTGATAAGTGGTTGATTAGAAATATAGGAGGGTATATATAGGGTGTTTCAGAATAACTCAACTGCTTACTGTAGGTTTCTATAACCAAAATAAGAAAAAAATTCATACAAACATAAGTCTGTTTTTGCTGTCTATTTGAAATACAGAATGATTAAAAAATTATTTTTTTTAGTAATCTTGTTCAGGCATTAAATATTTTTATGAAATATGGGGAGTATAAGATAGGTGAAGAGATACTTTTTTTAGGGGGAAAATAATGTTTCAAATTTTACCAGTGGCATCATCATTGATGTAACCCTGATCATTTTGAATGAAAAATATCATACACCATTGATTTAAAAAAATTAAAATAACTTTCTGAATGCTTAATATTTCTGTGAAGAAAAAAGTTTTTTGAATGGATTGTATTTAATTGCTTTCATTATTTTTTTATTGTATTTTTTTAATTTTTTTGTATTTAAGAAAGTTGCCTAATTTATAATCTTGTTATAACTTTCTGAAAGACACTTGAAAAGGTTGATAAAAAAGTTTTTGGCCTATAGTCTTTTTTGCTAAAGTAGTCATTTTTTTGAAAATTGCAATAACAGTGAATTTTTAAGAGCATATAAACATTTTTAAGTAATGTTGTGTTTGTTTACTAGACAACTTAGTGTATTTCCCACTGTTTTGGCAAGAAATTTTAACGGGGTGGTAGACATTCCTTCAAAACAGGAAATTTATTTTCAGGTAGGCTTGTGATAGTGCAAAAAAATTCACTGGTATCACATAGTCAGTAGGAGTGTCTTAAGTTTGTAGTAATCTGCATATTGAGCGTTTTTTGAAATTTAGCGAAAGAAACGATTTCAGGAATTTGATGGGATCAGTTATTTGTTGTCGTTAAATCTTGATGTTCATTGATACTATTTGATTGCAAGTTAAGAATAGAGCAATTGAGAATTTCCCGATTTAATGATTGATATCTTCTCTGATGACCTATTTCAGATTTTCGCACTGCATGACGCGAAACAGTTACATGCACAATTCTTCCTATGCCAAATGATAACTTACAGTTAAATTCGACTGTGTGATTAACTTTAGTATTAACTGATCATTTCCTCAGATTCCATCTTCTAATGTAATGCAATTTTATATATGAATTTTTATTATGCCTTCTCCATTTGTTTAATGAACTTTTGAGGACATTTCTCCCTCTTAGAGTTATACCGTTGATTTTTCACCGGCATTTTCGAAATTTTAGTTTAATAAACTTGCATGCTCGCTGAACATTTTTCACTTGTCATATTTAAATTCAGTAGTTTCCATGATTTCCCAAATACTAACGCCCTATATTTTATACACAATCAGGAGCCTGCATTTATGTTACTTTTAGCCCTAGTTAAATTTTTCGAATTACCCTAGTTGGTCCTAATAAGAATTAATGTCATATACTAGAGTTATAGTGGATACGTTATCTGACAAATATGTCCAAAGGATGTCTGTCAAAATGTTGTAGTTATAGTACTTAGATTATCTGACATATACCACAAATTAATCTAAGTCCTCAAATAGCTATGATAAATTAATTGTGTATATTTGTTTTTTAAATATTAATTTACTATTCAAATTAGTTTTTCTGTCGGGAAACAGACCTAATTTATGATTATTACTTTTTATTAGATAGTCATTTATTTAAAATTCTACTAACTATCAGGTTGTTCGGAAAGTAATTTCGTTTTTTTATGTGAAAATGAATGACAGTTTTCGTATAATAAACAAATGCTTTATTAAATTATATATTGGCCGTTCTGGTCCAACACCTTTTGCCATCTTTCTGGTAGTAGCATAATTCCACGCTCATAAAATTTTTTGTCTTTGCTGGCAAAAAACTGATCGAGGTGGTTTTTGACCTCATCATTTGAGATGAAAGTTTTACCGTCTAAAAAATTTTGGAGTGACCGGAACAAATAATAATCCGATGGTGCCAGGTCTGGAGAATATGGTGGGTGTGGCATTGTGTCCCATTCAAGCTGTAAAAGCTTTTGGCGAGTGACCAAACTTGTGTGAGGTCTCGCGTTGTCTTGGTGAAACACTACACCTTTTCTGTTGATTAGTTCGGGTCTTTTCTGTTGAAGTGCATCCTTCAGTTTGTCCAGCTGCTGGCAGTAGACTTCCGAATTAATCGTTGTGTTATCCGGTAAAAGCTCAAAAAAAACGATTCCTTTAAAATCCCACCAAACAGACAGCATCACCTTTTTTTGGTGAATATCGGCTTTGGAAATGGTTTGAGTCGATTCATCTTTTTTGCTCCATGACCTCTTGCGTTTGACGTTGTTGTATACAACCCATTTTTCGTCCCCAGTAATGATGCGCTTCAAAAACGGATCATTTTTGTCACGTTTGAGAAGCGAATCGCAGACGTCAATGCGGCGACACAGATTTCTCTCTGTGAGAACATGGGGAACCCATATATCGAGCTTCGAGGATAATCCCAGGCCTTTCAAGTGGTCATAAACTGTTGAATTCGATAAATTTAACTTCAATCCGATCTCACGTGTTGTTATTCGACGGTTCGCATCAACTAATGCCTTTATGGCGTCTTTATCAGCTTCAACCGGCCTTCCCGAACGTGGTGCATCTTCGACATCAAAATTGCCAGATCGAAATTTAGAGAACCAGTTCTGACACTGGCGTACTGTCAACACACCTTCTCCATACACATCGGTCAATTTCTTTCTGGCTTGAACAGCATTTTTACCCTTTCTGTAGTAAAACAGTAGGATATGTCGAAAATGCTGCTTATCGCTCTCCATATTTAAAAGGGCACCAACCAAAAACTACTGCGTAGAATTAATTGAAATGTTTCACACACAAGCCTTGTTATATGAGCTCTCAAAGCATATAAAAATTATATGGCTTAAGTGTGAGGTTAAGTGCAAAAAAATACCATTAAATCCTCTGTCGGGAAAAAACGAAATTACTTTCCGAACAACCTAATAGAAAGCGCAGATCGGTATGTCAGAATAAAACGTTAGCATCGAGACAAGTAGTAGATGGAGAATTCCAGGTGTTATTTGAAGATTGAAGGATTACACAAAATTTGGCGAATATAGAATGACGCCAAAAACATTCTGTTAAATTCTAGAAAGAATTTGAGAAAATATTTGTAAGTAATCAAATTTTAGAGAATGCATTTCACCATAAGAATTTCCTTGCTAATGTTCTTCCACGTCTTTTGTGATATATTCCTGTTATATTGTTTACTTTTCATATCATACAAGCATTTTTTTCATAGACAAGCGTTCTAAGCTTTTCGCTATCCATTTTGCCTCAATACTTCTCACGAACAAATCAAACACACTTGAACAACTATTCGTTCATACATATTCTGAAGAACTATTCGTACGTAATATAACCGCAAGTATTGTATGTATATTGTTTGATTACTCGTCGAGAACGATGGTTCGTCAGAAAACGCATCCAATATAACCGTGGTGTTAGGTACTAAGAATTTTGTAAATGCAAATTTGACCAGGAACATAAATTTCTTTTAATGGACGTATAGAAAATTAGTACCAAAATTCTCGTGAGAGTCTCTTCTTTTTGTTTTTCTTGTCATCTTTTCCTGTTGTCGTTAACCAAACGTCCATTATTGATATAATCGATGTATTTTCTTAAGAATCTAACCGTTTTTGTTTTCGGATTATAAAACTGTTGCCATAAGCATCAATTGTTTGCTTTTTTGTGTTACTGACCTGTCTGCAATGTCCAATCATATTCGTTATGCAACGCGCGTAATCAGCTTAAAACCAGACTAAATGTGGAAGACCATAAAGAAATTAATTGCCCAGGTATTTGTTTATAGTTTAAGTAACTGTTTCATTATAGCCGACCAAGCATTGAGAAAATAGAAAAGCGACCGTAAACGTTGTCTTTCATTGGTGAGGGCCCTAGTTTTCTTATTTTTAGCCGCTGTGTAGCTTCCTTTAAACAAGAATTTCTGGAAAATTATTTTAAATTCTAGTTTCACGCTGGTCGTCTTTCCAAGAATGCAAGGGGAAAGTTTGTCGGGTTGGAACCATTCCAAACATTTATTTCTGTTTAAATACGGTCAATATGAAAAATCAAGGTTTATACTCGACCTGAAGTCTAAGCTTTCGATTTGACTTACATCTCACTGATAATCTGTCACCTTGAGTTTAACTTTCGGTGGAGTTTAATCTGAAGGAATACAATTAGGCCTTATTGAGCCTGTTAGCTATGAGGCTAAAATACTGGGATATTGTGAATGAATATTGCTATTAGGTGCTGAAAAGTCAGCGCCCTGATACCTTTGCCAAGAAATTAACTTTCATAGGAATGATGTCATAAGGACATATTCTTGAAATGTTTCTTCATTTCTATGAAAGTTATCTTGAAGGTAAAATTACCAATACTTCGATATATTGTGAATCACAGGCTCCTGTAGGTGTAGGTAACCGATTGTTTAATATATAGTATACAGGGTATACTATTTAAAGGTGTGAATGAAGATTTCTCAAAAACGATACATTGTATTAAAAAAAGTTTCAAATAAAAGTTGTCTGGTAGAGAAGGGGATATGTCATAAAGATAGTGACTTTTAGCCAAAATATCATTTTAAGGTCATTTCAAGGGCAACTTTTTTTTTTACAGATCCTTCTAGACCTTCAAAAAATGAATATCTTTTATTTAAACAATTTTTTATTAGACGTTTTGCAGCAGAATTATTCTTGATTTTTGTCCAATTTTTTGAGATAGTCGAAATTATTGCATTTTTTTTTCAATAAAAGTTTTGCAGTGCATATTCTGTTTAACATTCATAACAACCCTTCTAACTAATGAAAAAAGAATTACTTCTATGAAAAAAAAAAATTTCTTAAATTTCCTCTTGTTAAAATCTACCTTATAACAAGGTCTATAGGAAATCAATATTCTTTTTTTGAAAATCAATCCATTTTTTTGTATGAAATTATTCAAAAATAATTTTTTTCATTTCAAAATTCAATAATTGAACTGGATCGTTACACTTTGGATGAAAAATTAGAAATGGTTTTTATTTATGGAGAGGCTGGAAGAAACGTTAGTCGGGCAGTAGAACTTTATGATGAAAGAATTTCCTGTTGGACGATTTTCAACAGTGTCATTAAAAATTTCAAAGAACAAAAAAACGCAATCGCTTCCGAAGTACAACACATGAAGACAATCAAATAGGAGTTCTTGTAGTTGTTGTCTTCGATCTCCATGTAAGTTGTCGTCAAATTATTGCTGACTCAGGAATATCAAAGGCAAGTTTCCAAAGAATTTTGAAGGTGAATAAATACCATCCTTATCACATTTCTTTACCTCATGGAAGCATGGAATTGATTTTGAAAACCGAGTCAATTTTTGTAATTGGGTAAGGTAGCATTTAAAGCAAAATGTACATTTCTTTTCCAACGTTTTGTTTTCGGACGAATCCACATTCACAAACCATGGTGCAGTTAATCGCCAAAATCTGCATTTTTGGAGTACTGTAAACTCACACTGGCTTAGAGAAGTTGAATATCAAAGACCATGGCCAGTTAATTTAAGTTAGCGGTATTATTGGGGAATACTTAATTGGACTTTTCTTCATTGAAAGAAATTTGAATGGGTACCACAATTTCTTGCGTAATAATTTTCCGGAATTGTTAGAAAACGTTCCACTTGCGATTGGACGAGTGATGTAGTATCAGTATGACGGCTGTCCTGCCCATTTTTCTAGAATGTCGCGTGAGGTTCTGATGAAATCTGTCCATATCGATGGATTGGACGGGGCGGTCTAGTGAACTGGCCTCTTAGGTCGCCTGATTTGACCTCACCCGATTTTTTCCTCTGGGATTTTCTAACGGGCAAAGTTTATGCAGAAGTACCAATAACTGCAGACGACATTAAAAGGAGAATTGAAAAAGCTTGTCAATTCTCCTTTTCATGTCGATAAACTTGTCAAAGTAAGCTTGTCAATAAACGGGGAGATGTTGCGAGGAGTAAACAATTCTTTTCGAATAAAAGTTCAGACATTTTTGGAGCAGGAAGTACATTCTATTGAACATTTGCTTCCGTAAGTTTTTCAAATCAAGTTTTTTAAATTAATTTACCAAATTTAAAAAAAAGTATATTTTTTTCATACAAATAATTTTTTAAAATTAGATAGAAGGATTGTTATGAGTTTTAAACAGAATATGCATTGCAGGATTTTGCTAGAAAAAAATGCAATAATTTTGATTATATGAAAGATTGGACAAAAATCAAGAATAACTCTGCTGCAAAACGTCTAATAAAAAATTGTTTAAATAAGAGATATTCATTTTTTGAAGGTCTAGAAGGATCTGTAAAAAAATACGGGGTTGTCATTTGAAAATAAGAGTTACCTTTGAAATGACCTTAAAATGACGTTTTGGCTAAAAGTCACTATCTTCATATGTCCCCTTCTTTACCGGACAACTTTTATTTGAAACTTTTTTTCATACAATGTACCGTTTTTGAGTAATCTTCAATCACACCTTTTAATGGGACACCCTGTGTAATGTTTAAAATGGTTATTAAAACTCAGTAAAGAAAGTCCCAGCCATATTGCACCTTTTTGGGTATTCGTATCTAGACTACTTTGGGGATTATTGTTGCTTACTGAATAACTAATCTTTTTACACTAATGTCTACTGTCTAGTTGAACCACGAACAAAAATATTATTATAAACTCATTACTTTAAAATACGACTGGTTTGCCGCATGGTTAGATTCTAGACTCTTTTGCAATAAGAATGCTTTACAAATCCGATTTAGAACTCTGAAGCTGAATTTCTGAGTGGCTCTCTTACAAAACCAATGGAATTTTATATTTGATTGATTTGAATATCTACATCTAGGAGTGTACTATGAAGACCAACGAATGATATATTTTTTTTTTTGGAAAAAATCGTGATTATTAAATTAAGGAGAAAATTAAAAGCTCTCTTTACGTTACTGCAGATCTAAATTTGAGTCTAACACAATTAAAAAAAACTTGATTTGTTTGATTTGATTAGTCGAATTCAAAGACATTTCAAAAAATATTAACGAAATTACTGAATATGAGTACTTTGGAAAATGTTTCGCGATTTTTTGTATTAAAAAAAAATTAAGACCTCTGGACGCCATTCGACATCGCGATTGTGGTTTGAAACATCTCTAAAAATGTCTATTGTTTATCACAATGTTAATTTGATAGTTGAATGCTTGAATTCTCGCGTGTCTTTAACAGGACTAAGACTTATTCTGTGAAACATTTAGCAATTTTCAGATAATAATAACAAAAACAGGAGCTTTCTGTACGTCACTGGGGACTTTGATCTTGACGTAAAAAAATCCAAGAACTTGAATTATTTATCACAAAACCAATTTGATTTGAATACATGTATCCGGGGGCCTGTCTAAGAGCCCCGAGGCCTTAACGTTTTATATGAAAAGTTTCGCGATTTTAGAGAGAGTAGGTACTAAACCAAATTAGGAGTTTTCTATGTGCCATTGGAGAACTTGATTTGGACGTAAAAAATTTACGAAAGCTTCAATTACTCATCATGGAGTCAATTTGATCTGAATCCAGGGACGGCTCTAAAAGGGCTAAGGAATTAATTATTTTGATAAAACTGTTTATTGCCTCGTTGTATTTTAATTCGATTTGGACCATTTTAGACAGTTACATATACGAAACTTACTTTGACGAAAACGACTTGAACCGGGTTAAAACCAGTGGTTAGTTGAATCAGGTTTATCCCAATAGACATAATCATTCTATTCAAACATGCCAATCCTAGTGCCTAAGGATCTAATTCTTCAATGTCCAGTTAGGGAACGATAGCTGTAGGTTAGCAACTAACTCGTAGATTAATTATTTTTTAAAGCCATGATAAAATCATAACTTTGGAACAGCAAAGCCAGGAACTACTTAGCCTAGCCGCACGCCAAAAATACATTTCCAAATGTGGTAGAAATTGGCACTACAGTTCTGCCTTGGAATAAATCAGTACAATCGAATTCAAATCGAAAAACAAAGGAAAAGATTAGGTACACTAATAAATATTATTTGGGGTAATCGCCACCATAGTGAGAATAAACGGATGGGTATTCCGTTAAAAGCAACAACGTTCTTCATAACATGAGGGGGTATATCTTAGGGTACGATACAAATTGAAAGATTTCCGCACTTAACAGCGACACTTCGATGGTTACCCTTGGCTTTAAGTTACTTCACATGTAGCTTTTACAGGATATTGAAGAACCGGCCGTAAGAAAGAAAAAGATTTTAGCTTAACACATGTTGAATGGTGAGCATCAGAATTTAGTGTTTTTAAAGCTATTTCTAAATTCCCCGACTTGATTCAAGTCTTTCCTAATTAAGCATAAATCAATGTCTTTAGCCGAAGCAAGAATGAACGTTTTTATACAGGTTTTGCCCGCAGGAGGGAATGGAGTTGATGACTCCTCTCTTATCGCATTCTTGTCACTGCTGGCCACGCTACAGTACTTACATAATGCCGCGTTCATTTACATTTTTAATATTGCATTTACCGGGTTAATATAATGGACGCTGAAGATAACATCCACGTGTGTTTGAGACTCTGTTGTATCGCAAAGGATGTGGTTAAACTTTAAATATCATGCAATTTATACACATTTTCTATATACGAAATATCAGTTTCCCCCTCAATTATGACGTCTAAATAATAATATATGTCGTTCAATTCAATAACCCACTTGTGCCAATCATTAGAAAAGCAGCTCGAATTCGCTAGGGATAGTTTGAAAAATGTGAAAGCAGTATGAATTCTTCGCATCGGAGATCGTTCATTGGAATATTAGCGTAAAGTGGTTTTAAATTGTATTGGCCTTGTCCAAAAATGCGATTGGGTGATTTATGGGTTCCCATGGTGGTTCAAAAATAGTCGATGATTCGTTTAATTCACACATCTCCATTGAAAAGGTGGCGTCAGTAATTAGTTAATTTAAATAGCTGATGCATTGAGAATTATTTTTATCATTGGGCGCATTCAAGGAACAGCCGCATTGCAGTGCTTCATTGTCGAGATTGTATTTTTGCTGAGCTAAATTATCACACAAAAAGCTGAAATTTTAAAATAATGAACAAGAAACTTGATATCTGCGTTTGATTATTGCATCAAACTTGCGATCGACGGGATTTCTTTTTTTTGGCGGGGAACGCACTCTGATGATGGTTGTATTAATCTACAGATAATGTTGATAAAAACTGAAAAAAATAACCGACAAAATGCGTTGATGACATAAAGTATCGATACATTGTCCTAATCGAAGTTCTGTATACTTAATCTACTAAAGGTTGATTTAAAAATCGTGGATTTATCAAACGGGTCGGCGATATATTTTGGATTACGTTCGGTAATAATTAGCCATTTATAGGTTTAATTCGCAGACGATTAAAGCAGGTTTGTTTTACTCTTAATTCCTGTGGCTTCGGTGAGTTTTAAAATTAAGATAAATTGAAACATTTTGATGTATTGAATTAATTTGACACTAATTTGGAATAATACCAGTTGAATCAGTTCAGAAAAAGCAATAATGAGATATAGTGTAACTAATTTATAAAAACATATGGCTACTACACCAGATAGGTACCACAAATTTCTTGTAGTTTTTTGTAATCTATCTTTATAAGTTGGAGCCAACTTCATCATAAAACAGCTCAAAATATTGGTAGAAATGTTTTATAAATAATTGCATATTTAGTTTCTATTCAAGGTGATTTCCACTTAATGGAGAAAACTTCAGTTTAAAAACACTAATGAGATAGTGTGAATGGTTCATAAATAAAATTTTCGAGAAGTCGAGGAAAAGTAGACATCTGTTAACATTGGCGAGGACCAAATGGTTACATTTGAATTTGATACATTCTGTTCTATGAACAATAGCGTTCCATTAACAGAAGTTATAGGTTATATCTCAAACCATAGATGAAAGGAATTCATAATGAGAATCTTATTGAAAAATATTATCAAGAAAAACATTTTTAAAAATACTTTCGTTATTGTTTTGTTGCCATCCTACTCGAAAAGATTAATTTCATAGATCTGAAATCTTACATTTTGATGAAAAGCCGTTAGGTTATCTTTTAAGAGTTATGCGGCCAGTTTTCACTAAACTGAAACTAACAGAAGACCTTTACTTTCTAATATTTTTGGAAAAAACTCTGTTTTCTTTCTTGAAAAGTATTAATAATTGTTGAAATCACAGAAACTTATATCCACATTTTTGGGCTAAAATTATGGCAGGTATATATCTCCCTTTTTCTCCATGGGGTCACTACTGCAAATGACTTTAGGCCTCCCGTTCTTAGATGATAGTTCTTTAACTATATTTTTCAAATAGTATTTTTAAAATTCCTGAGCCTCAATGGAAACATTCAGGATCAATACACAGTTCATACCAATATCACCTCAAAAGGTTCTTAATTTTCGAAGTGGGGGAACCTGCCCAATTTCAAATATTTTTCAAATTTTCGGTGCCAAACCTCAACTAATCTGAAGAACAATTGCCTTAAGAAGCCAAGTCATGTTAGTAGCTTTGATAACCTCTATCAGTCTGCACTGGATTTTAGATTCCATGATATTGACTATTACACCTATCCATTTTATTTTATTACATTGATAGGGAATTTCGCGATTTTGAAGCTTACCCGAAATAAAGCTTTCTTCAAATTAAATTTTCACGGTTTCAGAGCCTTAATAATAGTATTCAGGCTCAGCCTAAAATCCATATCTATCGATTAGAGTAATTAATGTCATTTCAAAAGAATACACATTTTCAAAAAAAGAAAAGAATGAAAATTTCCAAAGGGGCAGAATTCATTAGAAAAACGGATAATCCTTGCCTAGCCATTCTTAGCTAGCAACTCTATTCAATGAATAACACATAATTAAAACTACATGGCAATAAGTATAATGGACAATAAACATAAAGGTCTATGCAGGGGTTAAACAGTCATCTTAAGGGATATTTCTGTTTGGAGTAACTTCCCATTTTTTGGGAGACGCTACCCCGGGGAAAATAAATCTTCTCGATGAGACCATTCTTGAGTTTGTTAATCCAGCCTTTGCGAAATTTTTACCCATTAACAAAACCTCTGCAATATGAGGATTTGGGGCCCAATGTCCATGAATCCTCTGTTCCCTTAAAAACACTTCAAAATCCTTCAGCCGCGCTGGCTGCGGTCTGATATATCTTGAGACAGCTGGTACCACGGACACTTCTATGTTCGAGTTACTTTGGGCTATGGTGCGTAGTTCACTAGTGGCCGAAGAAACCCATCTGGATGTGCTTCAGCGCTTCTGAAGGTTATCTCGGCTTTGCTTCTGGTCGAGTTCCGTACTGAGTGCCCATATAGACCAAACTAACGTCTTCGTTGATAATGAACATTCGAGAATTCGCCTCTATTAAGAGGCGGTAAATGGTGTTAATAACTTCTATCTAAGGTGACATTCTGCGACATATCGTTATGCCGTCGATTCATACGAGGATTAGGCGCATAATGAACTTTATCAGCCGCTACTTTCGCCCTATGGAGATGTGGCTTCTTCTCTTAAGCAGGGGTTATAGTGAACCCATAACCACCATGGCGTTACCGGCGGTAGCTTTTGTATGAGGGCCCCGGGTTAATCTTTTATCTAGTCTCGGATAACGATTGTGTTTTGCCACGGCACATCGATGCTATAGGTCTTAAGCGGATTTGGTGTGTTCTCGCCTAACTTCCCACACAATGCAGCATTGGGTTTTTTTATTGGTCATCTTCCCATCACATGGTCACATTCCCGACAAATAATTTGAAGCTTTGGGTAGGACATCGCTTGAGAAATATATTGCCTTTGCTTAATACTAAAAAGTACAATCTGGTACCTAATCAAAATATTCTAATACCCTTTACAATTACTTTATGCAAATCAATGCTATTACTCTTCTCTATATCTGCCACCATGTGTAGGACAATACTGAACATTAGTCATACTCTGTTTATGTAAATCCTTAAAATTAAATGGTAAGTGTCGATGTGTGCTGCGTAAGGTTGCCGGACATTTTGTTGCTTATCAATTCAGGCAGTTCTAATTATCTTCACATACTGTTATGAATACTTGAACCTTTTTAAATTTTATAGTAGTTTAGCCAGTATTTAAATCTGTCACATCCTGCGGAGCCCTTCATCAATTTTCTGAAAATACTAATTTGGCAGAAGTCAGTTTTGGAATTGTTTTTTTACAAGGCCATTCGAATTTTCAGGCTTCTTCCGTAAAAAAGAATAGCCACCTTTTATTTAAGGGAAATAGTTTATTAGAGGGAAAAGTCGTCGGAAAAGAGTGATGAAAAACATGATGCCCAGGTAATTCTTAAACTCTTGAACTGGAACAGATCCATCACCATTAGATTTACGATCACCTTATTTTCTGCCCAATCTGTTTCTGTATAGCCTATAAATTGATCCTCTTTTGTTTTATTGCCGGAGGTCAGCTCATAATCTTTCTGGGGTCCGGCTCGTTTTCCGTTCCTCTACATAAGCCCCGCAAACTCGATTATTCCCCTATTAGGTTCGGTCGCCTTTTTGTCTAGTTCTATGGTTAGTAAATAGGGGGGTGCGCTTGCGAGATTTTCACCTGCCTGTCGCGAATTAAATTCGTCTATTCGCCTCTGCAATTCTTCCCAAAGATAAATTTAATCAAAAATTCCAATGCGTCAAAGCTTATTCCCGTTCTCCCGTTTTTCTCCCGCAGGAGCGATTTCGTCCAAATTTCTCTTCTATTGCGGCGGCATGGCAACGCAGCTCCTCCCAATCGCCGTCGCACTCCTTTCTATTAATTTCTTGCTCGGCCTTGATCTAGAGCGGTCCACGGCGCAGGTCCAGTCTTTCAAGTTGTCAAGAACGCTCCTCGTCCGCGAACACCAACACGTCCACGTGGTAAAATCTGTTCGCCGGTGAACGAAGTCAACGTAGATGCGAGAAAACAGCCGGAACGCGAATACACAGCTAGAAGAGTTTGTCAAAAAAAATTGACAGAATTCAGTGGTTTTTCGTCGAGTGGTGGTTAATTAAGGGTGAAAAGACGGAGGCGGCATCTATCGACTAAACTGGAACGGGTCGTTTCGCCAAGGACCGCGTGGTAATTTGCGGCGTGCCAGCTGTTGCACTTCAGTTTAGGAGCTTTTCTCTTGTTTTGATGATGGTATGTTTGATGGGATATATTGAAGTTATTTCGGTCAATTGTACTTGACAACGTCATAAAATTTACTTCAGCTTCAGCTTTCAGCAGCACTTGTGTCTCGCTCTTATGGTGGCCAGGTTGAAATATTTAAATCCAGTTACTTTTTTATTTTAATCAAGATTAAAATTAGAATTCATAAAATTGTTCTTTAAAATATTTAAATATGAAATTAAGAATTATTGAAATTTAATGACACATTATAAATTCGAATTTTCGACAGTGTTAGATAATGTTTGTTATAGAGTTTACGCAAAATTGGAAACGTTACAGATAATAAATTTAAAAAATCACGATTCTTTTTAACCCTGTGTAGTGGTACTTTAAAAGAAAAATATTTTAATTTTGGTAACTGTAGAATTAGAGCAATAAATATCTTATGTTTTCCAGTGGTCTAACTATTCTTCACGTCATTCTATAATTCTTCAATAAGAGTGGCAGGTAGTAAAAACCATTCAAGGCAAGAACGCTACTAAGTACCAAAAAATTCAGGTAGTAGAAAAAATACTACCTGTTGTATAAAAGGTGCTTCCAACTATAAATTTTTATAGTTTTTTTTTGTAGTCTTCATAATTGGTCGACAACTTCCTCATAAGCTGCTCAAAATAGTGGTAGAAATATTTTAGAAAGAATTGCATATCCAGTTTCAATACAGGGTAGTTCCCACCTCATGGGAAAAAAACTTCGTTCATATATTATTAACACGTTGACTGCGTTACATATCTTCGGGGCACTGTATTATTGCAATAATACAGTGCCCCGAAGATATGTAACGCAGTCAACGTGTTAAAGAATATAATTTTCAATATAAGGAGTCTCAAGGTTTCACTGATTTTTTTTATTTGGCCCATAACAAAGAGTTTTTTAAATATTTAGTAGAAATTTTGGCATGGGAATATTTACGCATCTGAACGAATCAAGTAATTACTAAAATTTACAGGATGGTACTTTCAATGAGGCCAAATACCTTTTTTACCCTTCTTAACCCTTTTCTAGTGCTCTCTGGAGCCATTTTTTTGCGAAAAACCGAATTCGCTGTTCTACTTAGAAAATTTTTGGTCCTCTGGATTTTACTGTCTTGCTGTCACCGTTTTAGAATCGTTTGCAATGAAAAAATATGGGATAAAACTCCCCGTTTTCATTATAATTTAAAGATCCATTATCTCGATAAGGAAATGGCATGTATTTCCTGATATTTTTACAAACAACTCTAAAAGCGGTATCAGTTATATAGCAAAATGGAAATGATCAAAAAGATACTAAATTGCGCAGAGAATTGAATTTTTGCAGAAAGAAATAGTATTAAAAAAGTGGTATATAATAGGAATATAAAAGAATGGTAATAAATATAGTATAAAAATAAAATTAAGAAAAAATAGTATAAAAGATAATAGTACTAAAAAAAGTTGGGGCGGATAAAAGAGTATTTGATCCAATGGAAAGCGTCATTCCAGTAATCACTTAATCCATATATTTCCATTTCAGACCATGACACATACTGTTAAACAATAATAATGTCTTCTGCAAAACACCCTGTATGTCATGTCATCAAATGCCGAAATTATATATCTGCTTAGCTAGTAAGGCTATGATACATAATCTCTGAGTTTCATTGTCAATACCAATTAGAAGCCCGTTTGCATATTTTGAATTTTCATTTCAATTTTTTTAATCTTAACCGGATGACCTTCTTTCTCCGGCCGGTAATGGTTGTTTACGTAAGTTTTTCCACGCCTGATATTAATTAAATATCACACTTTCGATTTTTTTCCCATTGATATGTGGTGCAGGATCTATGGTAATGACGCAACGTCAACCAGTGGTTTCTACATTTTTCTCTGGCTTTTTTCCGCCCTAACAACAGCGACTTTCGATATCTCGAATAATGCAATGCACTTTAACGGTAAAAGTATAGGTATCTTTTTGTCCCCGAGTTGAATACTGTAATAAAATCTTCCTAGAAGTTTACAACCAGGCAACAATTGTATGTTCACTCATTCATTATTGAGGACCCTCAGTTGATTTCTGACCTGCTTGTGGATTACCAAAAAAGTAATAAAATCGAGCCGAGTACCGATGATAATTTATTTCATACGTCCAGAGATCTATTTACCTTGTGCTGTACGATCCCGATTTGCGGCCGGAAAATCGGAGTTTACACTACCTGATATTATTATGTTGTTGCTAAGCAACCTTTACATTCTGAAGCAAATTGCAGTCGTTTTCATCACTACTTAAATGACACATTTTTCTATTGCCGTAACCATGGCTGCACCGTTTAGTTTTTAGCATGTAAACGGTCATAACTTTATAAAAATAAATGGCGAATGTAAATAAATATGGAGTTTGCCATTTTTTCAAAGAACATTGTGTTAACCTCTTATTGTTGTATGAATTGTGACATGAAAGAAAAACACAAATCCTTTGTAAATTAGATGGACTAAGAGGCAAGGAAAGGAACTCTTTGACGTACAAGCGTGGAATGCTGCGCATGAGCCTCAGGCGAGGATGACAAACATGCAAGGGCATTAAGAATTTTAAAGATTTTTCCCAGGATATGGATCATATATAAAAAAATAATATAAATAAGGCGTACCCCATCGGAACTCGAATCCGGACCGTCGCAGCAGAAAGTCGGTATAGACCTGCGTATGGCTATTTTCATAATGGACAATTGGCGATGCTTTTAACATTTTGTAATATATTTTTGAATATTATTGCTGCAATTAACACCTTTTATCTCTTTTAGAGAACAAACGTAAAAGTTAATTAACTTATTGTTAAGAACAACACATAATATGTTCATATACAGGGTTGTAGACTAAGCGCGCCTTTTTACCTTTTCGTTTGTTAACAATGTGCATTTTTGCAAACATCTATAACTGTCACTTTCAACAATCGATTGCACATATCTTAAAAAAATTTAATTCTAAGGATGCCAATGTGTTAATAAACTTGTATTAAAATTGAATGTAGAATCCAAAAATGCAATAAAAATTAGGGTGTTCCATTAAAAGCAAAAAAAAATCATTTTTTGTTGTATCTTTTTGTGACAGCCCCTGAATAAATGAAAATATTTTTAAAATGCACCTTATAAGGTCGTACATATAACTGTAAAAAGAATTTTCGAAAAAGACTATAAATAAAGCCGTATTCGTCCGACGCGCGCTTAGTGGAGAACTCTGTATAACACGTGTGTGTTAAAATTTGTTTTCGCAATTATTATCTCGGTTGGTTATGTTTAGTTTAGGTTAGTTAGTAGGGCGTCGTGGGAGAACTTATTCCCCACGACATCATACCGGTATCAGAGAAGCGAGGATAAACAAAGGGACATACATACAGAGTGTTATTTAAGTACATGGCCAAACTTCAACGGGCGGTTCTTTAAATGATTCTAAGATGAAAACTTTATATAAACATAGGTCCGGTAATACTTCGTGTTCAAGATACAGGTCAAACTTTTTTTTAAAATCGTTTTTTCGTAAAAATTTGAATAATCCTTTAGCCGATTTTGTTGAAATTTTGCAGTGTTATTTATAGTTATTGTTATTGAGGCGTCACTGACTTTTTAATTTTTATATTGTTCTCGCATCAAACAACTAAAAACACGATTTTTTTGTCTCTTGAATTTTTTTGCATCAAGTTGTATTTTTAGCTGTTTAATATGGAAAAATATAAAAGTTTAAAAAAATCAATGGCCTATAAATAACAATAATAACCGTAAATACTTCTGTCAAGTTTTAACAAAATCGGCTAAAGAATTATTAAGATTTTCATGAAAAACTTTTTTTAAATTTGATATCCCTTATCTTAATAACGAAGTGGTATCGGACCTATGTTTATATAAACTTTTCGTCTTAAAATCACTCAAAGAATCACCCCTTGAATTTGGCTACGTACTTAATATACCCTTCATAGTTGTATAAAATTTTGAAGTTTTAAGTACTTTTATGATTTTTATAGCACTTTATGCCTTTTATGTTTCACAAACTGACCATTTTCTCTTCATTTGACCTGTTGGACTCGCCTGTGGTTCGTGCACAAACATCATATTCATAAGATATCTATAGTATTTCGTGCTCGTGTAAAATACGAATATCATATACATATATCTATTAGATCTTGTTACTACAGTTGCACTACTTGTTGAGATTGTCGAGACCCAGCTCCTTATGGCTCGTCCGTAAAAAAATCGTACTGTAAGAAGGCGCTTACTAAACTCGTAATGTAAATAAGTATTACGTATCACTTTGTTAATCTGTAAAAAACAACAATTCAGACAATTATGTTCGTCGACATTTTTTGGATGCAATATTAGGATACGAATTATTTTGTGTGTTTTAATCATTGGAATTTAATGCTTAGAAAAGTACTAAAAGTAATCTTTACGGTTGTAAAGATATTACCAACTCCATCCTACGTAATGATCTTTCAATAATGAGCAAATACTTTAAAGATTGAGATTAGGTAGTCGATTACAGAAAATAATTAGGAATTAAGTAGGCAAACAAGCCTTTTGCACCTGGTCGATGATATAACAGGTGATACAGAATCTTTCACGCTGCTTTGAGTTGGTGTTCTGAACAAATTTTATGAGGCAAGAATCGTATAGCGAATCACTACTTTGTGAATAACCGTGACGGAAACATCGTATCAATCCGAGCAAAGGAGAAATAGCGGAATTACTGAGCTATACGTCAAACCAGAAAAAAGCCTTCCACAACTCATCACTTTCTTATTAATCGATACAGATTGAACATAATGAGAAGCAGGTTATTAGAACCCGTAAAGGTCAAGCAATTTCTGCGGATCCAATCGCCGAAAAGCAAATACAGACGGTGGTACTGGCTCTCGATTCTATCCTTCAGGTACGTGGTAAAAGTGGCCAAAAATATGAAGACTTAAACTTGCCTTAGAGTCGGCAAGAGTCGCCGAACCCGGATGTAAATCTTCATGTAGAACAGAACCGGAATCTCGATGCATGCCTCGCTTCAACATCAATTGGGCCAAATTAATTGTAAATATGGCTAACACCTTTACATATTTTACTACTTTCTTATAATCGTGCCAGATCAAATTCGTAGGAAATTCACTCTCGACAGATCGTTTTACTCAAATTTGTCGATATGTTTGTTTACCTTCCGCTCAAAACACAAATAAGCAAATATCTGATAGCTACATAATATTTCATGTTTTGTGACAACAGTATAAAGCACAGTCATTTCCGTTAATTTTATATGATTACGCTGTAATTTGCGATATAGAAGAAAGAGATCAACAGGAACAGGATTATTATAATTCTACAAAGGTTACTTCCAAAAAATCGTTTCACCATCGGGAAGCGATTATATGTTTATGCATATTTTGCGGAAGGTGCGTAATGTCAGGGTTTCTACGATCTATTATTTCACCGAGTAATATTCAGTTAAATATACAGGGTGTCATAAGAAAGTCTGCGAATACTTCCAAAAATTCTCTCTGTGTTAATGAAACGTTTTTTATTGGCCGTGTAAAATTTATGTGGATAACCGATTTTTAATAAAAAGTTTGATTGTCATAGAATACTTCTAGTGAAAATTAACACACGCATGACGGTATCAAACGCTCAAGAAGTAAGGTTTGACACGTTGGCACGTGAAAGGGTTTAATCGAATTCGCTGATTTTGAAAATTTATTAAGCTTTTAAAATGAGATATGACACGTGTCAATAAAAATAAATATCAATACCATGAAAATGCATGATCATGACGGTAAAGGTAATAGACGCAATGAAATCCTATTGGCGGTTAGAAATGTCTATGTGTCAGTTGTGACATTTTCGAAATGATGGGATTGGTGGGTTTCAATTAAAATGACAGTTACCCCGTCATTTTTACTCACCCACCAACGTGATGAGTCATCACTAGCCAACCACATACGTCTTAAATCATGTGTATACAGACAACGCCAATACTTCGCAAAGGATCGAAGCAGCGGTGCGGTTTTAGTGCTCATCACGTACTATTTCAAAAATCACTGATTTGTTGATGTCTATCATATGCACACAAAGAGATTGGAAATCAAGAAAATTCGTGTCAGATTAGAAGTGCAATTGCTGTGCTTAGAGCAATTGTGGAAGTCAATTGTCGGTTGTTTTATGTTAACTTATGACCGTTAAATTAATTTTGGTCTTTATATTTCTCCATCTATCTGTTATTAGCATGAAAATCCCATTTGGTAAAGTATTTGATAGTTCCGAGGTAAATTTTCAAAATAAATACTGTTTTTCTCCTAGTGTCCGCATCAACAAGAGCACTCCACACCAATGACTGTGCGTGCCAAGTTCGCACTAATAGGAAGTTAAATCATTTTAAGTATTGTTGGAAATGTTCTACAATCAAAACATGCTGAAGGCAACCCACGCGAATAACAACAAGAGCGCACTAACTGGGACTTGACTACAGTTTTCAGGATTCTTTGAAAGAATTCTGTAAAACACATTTTACACCAATGATCCTTAGTGTCGATGACGAGGTAACAGAAAATCAAATGAAATCTGTAAAAAAGTCGTCTAAACATCGCGCCAATGCCGCTAAGTATCAAGGGCATATTAAGAGTAAATTATGTCAATGTTTACCACGACCACGACATCTAAATATCACAGGCGTTCTGATGGGAATTCCTCAAATTATTTAAGATTTGTTGGAGTGTTGAATAAAATCTTTTCAATCGAAATATAAATTTTTTTAGTTAATAAAAAATTGCAAATTAGAAAAACTAAACAAAATAGCAAAAAGTCTGTGCTTTTTAATCAAATTTCTGTTAGAAAATAAGAATTAACTTGAAAAAAATCTAAACGTGAGGATCATATTAGTCAGTATTCATGTGAAACTATTCAAAATTCGTTTCGTGTAAAGTAAACTTATCGATTTTTCACTATATTCCTTTGCACTCCTTTAAATTTTCTCTTCGATTCGCATTGTTTATTTTATATTTCACTTCACAGGCTTCCCATATCGCTTTCCATTCAACCGATTGTTTAAAAGCGTGCAATTATGAGATTTTTTAGCAGGAAAACTGCTCGCGAAAAAATCTTCATGCTGTCGGTCGCAATAAGTCACCCGCTAACGGAACCACCTGGTAATTAGAGGATTAATGATGGTATAGTTAGTCGTATCTGCGTCTGCCAAGAACAGGAACACGTTCGCCAACACTGTGGGTTAAAAACCGGTATGGAATTTATGAAGCATGGCACTGCCACCCATCAGCAGACTTTTACCATAAGAAGGCCGATAATCTTTTAATTAAAAAAAAAAGAGTTTTGGGCAAAAGAGGCTCTTGGTTTTTTTTTAAATTTTCTTTGATTTCTTCAGCTCTAAAATTGTTACTGGTCATCCCTAAATTTACTACGATTTCAATTAAATTTGAGGCACAATTCTAGCATGTATAAAGAAGTCGTAGTAGGGAAAGTCGAGTTTGAGAAAATTAAAAATAAATAAACCAGTCGTCATTGATGTAATTTTAGTTACGCATCGCCCTTGACTGGGGAACACTATTTTTATTGTTCGTATACTGTTAAAATGATTGTTGTGTAGATTTGCGATGATGGGAATAACTTCGGTTAAACTTGGAGGTTTACCGAAGCAAATGTGGGATTTACCTAGACGTAAATCCTAACATGTTAGTGCAAATATTACAATACTAATTTGAACTAACTTTACCTACGTATTTAGTAATATTCAAATAATTATTCAAATTTATATGTATAATGGTGACCATTAGTATGCAGAGCTTTCCGGTAATAAATATCATTTAGCTGACCATTTACACAATGTGACAAACCGTTGCAAAAATTTATAACATAAAAATCTAATGGTTTACAATGTAACAAGGCATCAATTGGACTGCCCTATAGGGAGGGTATACGATTAAGCTATGTCACCACTTTTTCCAACATTTTTGGCGAAATTAATTATGGTTTTTGTTTCGTTTCTCAGGATTGTATTGTTCATTTTCGGCCCAGTAATCGTGGATCGATCAAGTTATGGCCCCGTCCCCAATTCGTCAATTATTAGCGTGGAGTTTGCCTTCTGTTGCCGTTCTTCTCAGCTATTTGTGGTACAAAAAGAGGAGAATTGGAGCTCCAAGTGACACAGGGGGTTCCAAGCCCATAGAAGAGGAGGAGTACGTTGAGAAGCACGTGGGGCCAGCTGAGGGGTCCGAGCTGCTGGATTTATCCATCCCAAGGGAGAATTCGGTAGGTTTGGTAAAAATTTTCGTAAAATTAATATTTATTCCCAAATATCTGCGACTGATTTTTTAGATTTTACATCAGAATTCACCCGTGACGACACCGACTAAGTTCAACAGGTCGTTGAGTGGCGTGGATACTGCGCCCATTGACATTGTCTACCCGCGAGACTTGAAATCGTCCAAATCCAGCCCTGTAATTATATCCGATGAGGACTTGGATCTAGAAATTGAAAAGGTAAGCTATCATCTTGCTATCGTGTGTTTCTTAGGAAGATTCAGAATAATCTTGACTGAATGCACCTGGTCTTTACAATTTCATTTTTAGATCAAATCTATGAAAACCCAGTACAACTCTCCGAACAAGATTTCATCAACTCCATCAGGCACATCTTCCCCTGTGAAGTCTGCGGCGAATTCTCCTTCACCAATCGCCAATCCTGATTCGGCCACCCAACCGATTGAAATTTTGGAATCCAGTGAAGAAGTGTCAAAACCAGCTGAAGTTACTCCCATCAAGAAAGAGCCATTTGAGCATTGTGTTGTGGTTACTAAAAGTGGCGAGAAAGCGGGGAAAACCAACGAGTTAATCCAGAATTCCACCCCTAAAAGGGGTAAAGGAAAGAAAAAGCAGGCGAAGGCTTCTAAGATGATGGCTCAGAGCGGCATCATCAATGTGGAGCAAGAATTGACTGTATTAAAGGTAAATTTGAGTTGATGATATTACTGTAAATAGAAGATTGGATAATTAGAAAAGAGTTAGATTTTGCTAAAAGCTTCCTCCTAAGTGGAGACCTTTGGGCAGACCTGTGACGTATCTTCAAGTTGCTAATAAATTGATTTGGTGGCCCTAAGATTCTTGAATGTCTTTCTAAAACGCATGCGAAGTAACTTAGAGGTAAGGGTACCATACATTAACCATGAATAAAAGGCTGTCCCCTTAGTTGAGCTGCCAGTCAAAGGTTAAACGACGAAATCGTCGTTGAGCTATCCTAAGAACTGTCATAATACAGTTCCTGGAAACCTGGAACTTGTGTTTATCGTTGGTCCCAATATCAATAATCCTTTGAAAGACTCGTGGGTATTTATATGGCTCTCTCCGTAACAGACGGTATAAAATCACCCACCTCTTAAATGTATCTGAATTTGGGAATACACAAAGAACATGAGCTTGGGATTTAGTTTGGACAAATGAGCTACATTTGTTCAGGCTAAAGGATGACATGAAAACCATTCGCCAATGGGGCAGTATTATGTTATTTAGATGTTGACGAAAACCATACAGGATAATTCTAAATGTTCTTGCACAAAATTCTACCGTAAAATTTTCAGCTTTGTACAACCACATGCCATCTATTACGATTAACAACTTAGCTTAATCCAAAATTTGACGGTGTGCCAAATACATGGAGTCGAAGTCATTTATTTACAACGTTTATATGTTATTATTTCTTTTATAATGGCATCATTTAAGCTAAATCTCAGATTTAGGGGCGACAAATCGAAATCTGCAATGTAATGGCATATATAATACTATGCAAATGTACAAAAGCAAGATAAAAAGGTTTTAAATAAAGCAAAAAATTATACAATTAAAGAGCGAGTGAACGCTGCTGATAATGATTCAAAAACTATATGGAAATTAATAAGTAAACCAACAAACGATCAATCTTGTTAACAAAATCGGCTTTCCGAAGATGACTTGCATTACCTAACGAATTTAATGATCATTTCATTCGGTATGCGGATGCTAGTGGCATAAATAAAATAAATACTAATAACAAATTGTTGTATCTGGATTTTTCTGCTATCATCATCACATAGATTCACATGCCTCTAGTAATTACGAGAGAAATTCTAAAAATAACTCATCATTTCAAAACCACAAAAAAGCTCGTTTTAAAACGAAGTACCAATATTTTTACTAAAAGTCTGTATAAATAAATTTTGCCTACCGTTTCAAAGGTTAATAAATGTGTCCTTAAGAGTATTTTTCCCACGGGTCTTAAGACGTCCTCTAGTTAAGCCAGTTTTCAAAAAACCCATCAAGGATACTCAAATTATTGGCAAATTAGTGTACAATTAATATTTTAATATCTTTTTTTAAAGAGTAATATATAATACTTTTTTTTATATATCACTCTTTCTTAAAGATACAGTTATTTTTTGTCTGGAGACTCCCTTCTAGCTGGAGAACATCTCTGCTAGTGGCTCTCCATGTTTCAATCAACTTTTTTTTCAAAGGCCTTATATATTAAGGATTATGTTACTACGGACTCTATTGCTGTTGGTTTAAAATAATTCAATCTTTTTCCACAGATATCCATCGACAAGGAAAAAGCAATGAAGAATTCCGCCGTAAAGGCAGAAAAGAAACAGTCAGAAGACGCACAAGAATGCGTCAGCCCTCATAAGATTCATCGGAAAAATTCCGGACGGGATTCAGCGAATCATAGCCCATCTGATGTCATGTTAGCTAGTCCCAGTTTGAGCAGTATGTCGGATAATCATAGCGAGGTTAGTTGACAATAAAAGAAATTTTGAAATCTGCAAAAACCGTAGACTATTAGTTCACGTTAGAGGCTGTGTATACATAAATCAGGTCTTGGAAAAAATAATATTACGGCAAACAAAATTTCTAATTGATATTTTCTGTTTCTTATTGTTGGTGACGGTTACATAAAATGGCTGGTTTTATCGGTTCTGCATAATTGATAAGAAATCCACTCAATTGCAGATAAAAAATATCATTGATGAAAGGTGGCTGTAGAGGCTTAGTTTGCCGATATCAATGAATAAAGCGCCTACTTATTAGGTAGCCTACTTAACCTAATATTGCCATATGGTAAGAATACTTTTTTAGGTTTTAAGTGTGTTTGTCCATTTCCGCAAGACTTTAGCAACATTATTACATTTATTTTTTTATCTAATAATTACTGAAAATATAATTTATTCAATAGGAAGCAGCAGTGCTTCTGTTCCCTCATAAATAATTCAGACAGATTAGAAACCAGTTTTATTTGCACCCGTGTATTGATATTACCAACGTCATAACAGGTTGGAAAATGTCACTTGGTCCTCTGCTTCTTTCCATGACGGATAAGTACTTCCCACTTTCATTTAGATGCTCCACTTCTTGACCCATTTTGTCAATTTCTAGCATTTTTCTGAACAGTAGTATATACATCATTTACAATATTTATGCTGAAAAATACGCAATTTGAGCATATTGAGAGCTCAAATCTTTAATCTTTTTAGCAGAAAACTAATCTTTGATTTAATTAACGGCATGGTAGATTCATGTCAGCTAGTAATTTTTCGTAGCAGACATCAAATCCAACGTATTATAGAATTCATTCAGTTTATAAATTCATATTACACCGTGGAAGATTTCCTGAAGATACTGTCTCAAGGTTATGGCTAGTGTTGGCGCTGCGCGTCTCGGTCAAGTTTGTTGGTAGATTTTCAAATCTAGACATTAATGAAACACTAATTTATTCATCTATACGTTACATCTATCTCATGACCTCATTGCCTCGCCATTCTATAATTTAATGAAATGTTTTCGCTGTCAACAATCTCGTTCAGATTGTACGAAATTATTTACTTCAAGCCCAAGTGATGTTCAAATTTAGTCATCATGATTCTTGCGTGTCTCTGTCCCTGAATGCACGGAAATGATTTTTGTTATGGCTACATCGCAGTGATGTCACCATGATCTCTTATTTCTTATATATCCCGATTGTGCCGACCCGTGACGTATTTGTGGCGACAAAATGGGGTCATAAGGACAATAATACATGGCAGTTTTTCGTTAAAAAAATGGGACCATTTCAGTGGAATGCCGGCAATTGTTTGCTGTGTCCAGTTATAGTAGGTCGTTAGTTAATTCATTGTCTCCCAATTTTTTCGACCCTGTCTAGTGATCTGAAGTGATTGAACTCCCCACCAGTTGCCAGTAATTGTAGAAGGTTTTTCCTTTATTTGGTATAGGTTTAGCATAAATTAATTCATTTCAAGCAGAGTCGTATAGCTACTTCATGGAATTCGCCCCTTAACTAATTTCATCAATTACCATAAAATAGTTCAGAGATTGAATGAAAATATTGCAAATTTTGCTACTTTCCACAAGAAATCACGTCGTTTGAAAAATAGGAAATAAAACTTATATTCAATTATCAAACTGTTAAAGGGCCATACTTCAATTTCGATGTACGTATAATAACAATTTCGGTTGTAAGATATTGAAAAATTGCCAGTCCTTAATCTCTATCTGCTTCTAGTTTCTTTCAAAGCTGGGGATATTATTACAATTTCCTTAACTCAAAACAGGCTCAAAATTAAACAACTGAATGGGTCTTTGTCTTGGGTAACAGAAGGGGCCCAGATTGATTCAAAAATATCGTTAACAGATGTTTACATACATATTATTATTTTAGGGTTCCAGTGATAGCGGAAAAGGCGGAAGCGACTTGGCCACCCCACCACCTTCGCGTACCCCACAATTAACCAACAATTCCACTGTATCCGTCACTTACGATTTCGTGATTTCCCAACATTTGGTGGGAAAGCTGATAGGTAAACAGGGCTGCTTTGTGCAGCACGTGAAAGACAAGTCCAACGCCCGAGTGTTTGTTAATAGACATCCAACTAATAATCGTTTAAAGGTACTTGAGTGAACAAATTTTTCAAAAGAAACTGTTTGAATTTAACCTGCCTCTAGTTATGTACAATCGAGGGAACTCGGACCGAAATAGACAATGCTTTGAAGATGATCCGAGAAAAATTTCCACTGAAGAAATATTTGGAAGTCACTTTGGAGCAAGTACACTTGACCCCAGTCATTCCTACGGTTTCTCTCATTCCCGATTATTTATACGTAAGTAAAACAACCGAGTGATAACTTTTTATGGTCTCAGGGCCGGTTTTTCGATATCCTGCTAAAACTGCATATGAAGTCAATGGTTTGTGCGAATTCCAAAGGGGTTTAAGTTAACTGATTTACTTCAACTGTTCGTTAAGTTTCCATTTCAATTTGAAAAACTATTCATCTGTCAGTTAAATGTTATCTCACAGCTGTGGCTCCCTAATTGGACATTGAGGAACCAGTTCTCAGGCATTCTAACCTGAAACTTAAGTTTTCTTCACTATGTTATTCCTTTTGTTGTATTTGTGTGCAAGTTTAAGTGCCTTTCCAGTTGAAACTCATTGAAGGCATCAACAATGACACAATCCTAAGCTACATGGTGACCCCCAGCCATTTGTTTATGCAACAACCGACACATCCCACCTTTCCCAGTCTCAGTCAACTAACTGGGTACATGAACATGTGCTACAGCAAGCAGGAATCTCCTTTACTACCTTATCCCATTCCAGGTAGTACCGTGATTCTCTAATTCTTTTAGTATTTGAGAGAAAGTTTTTTTGCAGAGAACACAGTTTGCTCGGCGTTCTCTATGGATTCCTGGTGCAGGGTAATGGTTCTCTCTAGCGACGAGGAGACAGACAGTTCCTACGTGAAATTCCTCGATTATGGTGGCTACGGCCACGTGGATAATAACAACCTTAGGCAAATCAGGCAGGACTTTATGCTGTTGCCATTCCAGGCGGCCGAGTGCATTTTGGCCAACGTTAAATCCAAGCGCGGTAAGTGAAGTCCTTTTTCCACAGGAAAATGTTTTTGCTGGTATAATGTAGTAGCAATTTACCTGGGACAATTACATAAATTATTTTACAAGGAAAAAATATCCAAGGTAAGCGGCTTAGTAAAAAATAACTAAATTTTTTTGCTTATTTTAGCGAATAATAAATAAAAATTACTTCGTTGCAGAGGACGGGTCATGGCCTGATGCCGCCTATTCCTTTGTTGCCGAAATTACCAAAGGTTCAGTAATTTACACGCAAGTGGCGGATTACACTTCCGACGGGATTCCTTTAGTCCTGTGTTATGTTGTACCCAATCATACAGTAAGTTTGCTTCATCAAGTTCTGTAAAAAAATTGTTAAGCACCTTTGAACTATAGGAACTAGTATTCCTGAATCGAAGGCTGGTGGACGCAGGTTTTGCCGAGTGGATAGCCTCCGAAGAGGATACCGAGCCCACGCACTTGCAACCCAATGAAGAGGAGCCCATCGAGGTTCTATGAATTTTCCTTTAAAGCAATTATTACCCGTTATTTTCGCGCGCTCGCTCATTCTGTATGATAGTAGATTTCTCTTTCAGTGAACGTTTTAGACGGACTCAAAGTGAACAACGACAAAAAACGCGTACTTGTCGAATTATGGGATTAAAATTAATTAGTATCGATAGCTTGCGCTTTGAGTCTCTCTATTTACGATAATTAAATAGTTATATTAGGTTTTAGGCTATTGACTGATAGTATGATTAAGTATACGGCGTGTCCAAATCCCTATTTATAGTAGTTATATTTATACTAGTTTGCTTTGCGATCAGGGGAACGTCGGTATATTGCGTCGGAACCGTTAAGATTTGTTAGATAATAATGATTTACTGATTTAATCAATTGTAGCGTTTCGTTACAGTGAAAGAGAGCGTTAAATTTTCTCAAAGAAGGAGGCTTTATTTTGGTTTAAACAAATTTGCATCTTTTAATAATTGTCTTTTTGTTTTCGAATGTAGTGGGTCCTGGGTTAGAGAAGGGGAGTCGGTTAAGAAAATGCGGCAGGAACAGGTTTTTTCTGGAAAACTATTATGAATGTCATTTAAAAACAGGAATTTTCTTTCCTGACTCATTACGAACAATTTTATTATAATTACAAGTCGTTTGGTCACTTCAAAATAATAATTTTTATGACAATTTTCAAACTGTTTCAGTGCAAGCGATTGCCGAATTTGTCGTGTTTTCCTCCAAGTAATGTTGACCAATACAGGGTCTGAGTATATCTATGGGATGGTAAGCCATGTTTGGTGTAAGTTTAATAGTTAGGTAATGCAAAATTTAAAAAAAAATACAAGTCATCGAAGATGCACCTTGGAACACGAAAATTCAAAAATATAATGTTACTGTAAATAATGGTTAATTTTTTTTTAACACTAACGTTATAGGAAAAAAGCAACTGCTCGACTTACCCACATATCTCTTAGATAGTAATGCACAGTGCTAGTTTAAACTTATGCACTTACGTTGAGACCAAAAAAAAAAAATCGAACAGGAGTGTAACGTTTTTGAAGTGCGCATGCCCTAATATCTCAAACACCACTTAATTGAAATTTGATTCTAACGTTTCAGTTGCTAAATGTGTTTCAAGTGTAAAGCCGAAATCCCATGCGTTCGAAAAATTACATTTCCCTAATTGACTTTGATGTTGACATTCGTCATATCCGGAAAGATGCTTTAATTTGCAGTCTTACAATGCACTATAATCACCAGTCATCTTCCCTCATTTAGGTGCTTTAGACCTAGATGAATTGCTATGATTTTAAAACCAATTTTTTCAAGTTGATTATGTATAAGATTTTTCAGACGAATGAGACGACGGTTTTATCGGTCGCATGCAATTATGTAACGGAGCGAATTATGCCAAATTTTAATATTTGTAATAAAGGTTACTCGCATGAATGCTAATAATATTAATATTCACATTCAAGTATCGTTTAACCATTAAAGTTGTTGCTTCATTAAAATGTACCCATTATAGTGGCATAAAATGTGAATAGACGAAATTTAAGAAGAAAAACTAAATTGGACAAAATGACACACGTATGCATGCGCATTAAATACTGGTAACGCTCCCGTTATTTGATTCAAGAATAAATGTTTGGTACAGGAGGAAAACAATTAGAGATAAGACCACGAAACTTTATATTTGTTAAATTAACAAAAAGTTCTTCTGAAAGAATGCTAATATAGAATGTATGTAGAGAAAAATTATGTAGTATATAGAAAGTATGAAAGTATGTACTCTATTGATGAAATTTTAATGATGATTCTATATAAGGTGTACATGACTGTCGTACATGTGACGTACATGTTGTACATGTACGTCTTATATCGAATCATTCAAATTTCATTAATTATGATTATATAACGAATAGTGAACCAGTGAAATAACTAACTGTGGACATCAAAAAATCATATTTGTAATTCAAAGAAAAAATATGTTACTATAAAAAAACATTGAATATGTGTCAAGTGCCAATTTAGGGCGCTTTGGAACAAGTATAGTACAAAGTTGGTACCATTTCGAAGTGCATTGGGAATGATTAATGATCGCTTTTTTATTTATTAGCAAGACAACTCCAAATTCCGAAGCATTTATTAACTAAAAAATATTTCAAGGTACACTCAAAAAATGAAAATACCACATTTTTAACGGTCGAAAACATTGTACATTATATGTACGTAAGCTACTAAGAATTTCAATAATACGTAAAAGTCCTTGAGGGGCTGTGTACGTCTTCTGTTATTCTCGGGTCAGTTAGTTGGCCTAACAACTTAAAAAGTCGTGAACGCCGTTATAATGAATCCTCCCATTATAGCAAAATATCATCCGTTTATGTACGGAGCATTACGGACTCCTACCAGAGTGGTCTATGTCAGAAAGTTATATATTTTCAGAAAACGGATATGAACTGCCACTAAGTTTAAGAATACCTTCGTCTTATTTTTATGAACCAAGGTGAAAATACGAGGTGATGCAAAAAATAGGGGTGGTCCTACTTGGAATGCCCTGTACATGAGCTTACCACCCTATGGACCCTTCATCGCACATACATGAAGACGCTTTTTATAACCAATGCCCTGTATTGCATCAAATTAACTTTCGATGATCATATTCAATGCTTCCTCAAATTGTAACGATCATTTTACTTGTAATCTAATAACCGCAAAATGAATATTTAACCTATTTTTTTAACCTGAATATAGTATCTTTTTACTATTAGTTAGGATTTTGTACAAAAAACGACTTTGACCACTTTAATTTCATGTTTGTAATCGTTGATTGGTTGGTGTTCTACACAAGAGAATTGAGAATTATTAAATCTTTCTTTGAGACGGTTTTACTTATTATTTCGACGGCTTCGTGAATTATTATTTTGAGTTCTTTGTAAATATATTTGGCTTAATTATGTAGCACTGTCTTTTGTTAAATATTCAATAGCGATTTTGCTGTAAATACCGGTTTGCACCTTGGTGAATGCCATTTGCCGGGATTTTCACTCAGAACGGTTATCCTGCGCTTCTTTTTTTAGCTAATTTGGCATAACATATAAGTATTTTTGTTGTATTACTGGCTTATAAAACGGATCTCCCGATGAGCTTTCAACAGATTTTCTTGGAAGCCATTCTGAGTGATCTTTTGAACATTTTATTATAATGTTTGATTACTTTTTATATTTTTTTTCATTATTATGTTCTCGTAGCTGTTTTGTATATGTATATTTAGCTGTTTCGTGTAATATAAATAGACTTTTTGGATTTTTGTCTTTGATGATGATATTACTATTAATAAAATGTATTTTTAAAACGGTAACGACAGTTTTCCTTTCCCATTTCTTGGAATAAAACAAAAACAGTATAAATTAATTTAAATGAAACTCAATTCACGATTCGCAACGTGTATCATAGCAAATAGCATTTTTCCACTATAACTACCGACTTCTTAGAAATTTTAGAATAAAATAAATTGTTTCCTCAATTTACAAAATTACCGAATTTTGACATATAAAAACACAATAAACTGTGTGAATGTGGACAGATAAGTGGCACCAATCTTGTAATTTTTCCGTGCCATACAAGAACTCCTTAAAACTAACAGCTGCATAGACATTATCGTCAATTAAGGTAGAAAAAGCCATTGGCAGAATTTGAGTATTTCCGTTACGTTACGTTGTTAAAGAGATTGAAATATTTTAAATGCTGTAGACGGAGTTGGCTCTTTATTCCGCCTTCAACATTTCACCTTTTCACTACCAAAAATATAAAAAATAAAACAACGTTTGTGTTTTAATAATATATTGCAATACACGGAGTGTCCCAAATTGGTTCTACATGTATAGGAATCCCGATTACCATACGAAACATTTTTATTTTTTTAAATAAAGAAAGTTTTAGAGAATATTTTGAGAAAGTTATATTTGGTTTAAAAATTGCTCTAGGTTTTACAGTTTCCCACAAAAATGAGAAAAAACAAAACAATGGATTTTTATTTCGTAATTTTTCCACCAAGTAGAAAGTAATTTTGAAACTGGACCCTTATTAGGACATTTGTAAAATAGGTATAAGGTTCTTATAAAGTTGTTTAAAACATTCCCTATTTAACCGACTCTGTATTTCTTATGGTAGCCGAGATCTCCACATATGTACAACTATTTTGGGACACACTGTATTTACTCTTATTTAAAATCCTTATCGAAATTACCGCTTACAAAAACATTTAAATTAACGCTTGAAATAACAGTTATTGCACAACAAACGAAAACACCTCTACAACAATAAAATTACCTAATAAATTAGCTTACGAAATCAATCTAAATACGTTTTTTTACTATTAAAAATAATAGTATGTTTTGTATATACAAAAATAGCACCTTTGGACATTAATTGTAATGCTGGTACAAGTTTGTTAAAAAAAGTATTTAAAAAAATGCTGACTGTTAATAAGGTAAGTAGGAGTATACAGGGTGCCCGATTTACGAGCCCCATCATTGGCCAGTTAAATTGGGGTAAAATTAGGCAATTTAAGGCTTAGTAAGTGAACGTTTTCAAATCAGCAGTATTGTCATTTCCTTTTTAAATATTTATGAAAATTTACGAAATTTTACGTTAGGTTTTTTTGTTTGTAAATCGGAAACGGCTTATTATAAGAAGATGGAAAAAATACATTCTTAAGGGCATTTGTGGAGTACTCTTTAACTGGGTTGTCAGTTTTCGTTTATTGCACCATGTTTTGTGAGTCCGAAGTGCAAGTTTTGACTCAATAATATTATTATAATGTATCGTTCAGGTATATCGGAGCTCATCCAGAAATTTCAGGGATGTACGCAGGGAGCTGTTTTTTTTGGAATTTTATATAAAAATGGTAAGACTCAGTACACTTCGAATTCTTATAATTATATTGAACAAAACACCCCAGTATTTCGGAAACTAAGCGATTTTGAATATATGACTGTAAGAACCTTTTTCTCGCATTGACTCACACGTGGGGTGACAATATCACCCTAAATTTGTGCCTATTTGTTTTTAAGAAACACCCTGTATGTTAAAGAAGTCATAAAGTCCCATTTTTGAAAAACTAGTAGTAGTTGTCGCCATTTATCACAGACTGAAACCTGTTAGTTCAGTTAAATTTTGTGTTTTGTGCATTTGAATTAATTCTTTAATAATACCTATGTATTGCACGCGAGAATTTTATGCTATCACCGCTTTTTGCATTAACTCCAAACGTCCATAGAAATGCGTTTTTGCGTCTCCATTTTCTTGTAATAGGCCTGAGCTGATTCCTCTGTCATACTGCCTTTGTCTTGGATAATCTTCAAAATAATATTGCGCACGTCCACAGCCATTGACTTCGCATCACTACAAACGCTTTTTCTTTAAAAACTAAAATTCATTAAAAAAAATGAACTTACCCGCAAATATACAGATGTCCATTATTCTCAAAAATATTCCAAATCACATCGGCATCCTTTTCAATCAAGTGTGTCACATATACTTTGTGAGCCTGATCCCGTGAGAACGCCACTTTCAGCGTCAACAAACCGTTCTCCTCATATTTGTCAAACTCTTCTTCATACAATAAGTCTTCGTTCCTCTTTCTGCAACCGAAATACAGGACAGTTTGCCCCACTTGTTTGCCTTCATTTTTCGAGTGATTCCTCTCTTGGATGAAACCTCTGAACGGCGCTACTCCAGTTCCAGGTCCAACCATTATAATGGGAGTTTGCGGCTTTGTCGGCAGACGGAATTGCGATTTTCGAATGAAAATCGGCACAGTAAATGCAGCTCCATCGGAAGTGGGTATTTTTTGCTTTAACCACGTTGTTGCAACCCCTAATAATTTATTGCACTAACGTCCAAAAAACTATTTTCAATTATTACTAACCTTTGTTGATACGTCCAGTGGGCGTTTGATATTCAACAACAACAGCAGTTACATGTACGGTTGTTGGATGTAATTTAGGTGACGAAGAGATTGAGTAGTACCTGGGTTGTAACCTGGGCAGCAACTCGCACAGATGATCGAGGGCTGGTTTACACGAAGGAAGGTCTTCCAGAATGTGAACGATGTTGCGATTGTCCTCAATTATCCATTTTTGGTACAGTGCCTTTCCTGTCAGAGAAAAACTATTAAATCTCTCATCAAAGTCGATGTGAGTAGAATAATTAATAATAAAATTAGTAATGGTAAATTGAAATTATTAAAAAAATCAAGTTTTTAACCTCAATTTATATCCCGGGGTCGATCACCCGTTAAATAAGGCGACGGTAGTCGGGTATATTTCCCGAATTATACTCCACATATTTCATTACCTCATGGTTGCCTTACTATTTCTTTCTCGTATTATTGTTCAAAATTGATAAAATTATCAATAAATAATGGTGTAAGCTCAAGGTAATGAAAAACAACAACTGGAAATAGCAGAGTTTATAAATTCAGCTTTAGGAATATTATTTGTAAGTCATAATTTTCAAAGTTCTAAATCAACAGACGAGTTCGATTGTCGAGTTGCATGAATTTATTGAGGTACTCAATCGCTTACTGAAATCGCCCAATAACAATTCTATTAATCTTCCATTTGCTGGATAATATCATGTCAGAGACTGCTATTAGTGATGGATTCCATAGAACTATATACCCGAATAAAAGGAATGCCCTTATTAATAAAAACTAACCTTCAGGACTGGTACTAGCCATCAGTTTTAGCTTGTCCTTGTCAGCTGCATCCGAACAGTATTCGGCCAACTCTTTCAGCACGTGCGTTCTGGGGTTTTGCGTAATATCCAAGTAATGTGTTAAAGCAGTTCTGTAACTACAAGGGCATGGGAATGGGTGCTTCTTGCTGGATTCCTCATCAGTGTTTATTAATGAGAAAATGGTCTCTAAGTTCTTTTCGCACAATTTTCCAATCTGTAAATCAAACGGTTATTTGCTGTAAAACTGGAGAAAAACCTTTACAGACCTTTTCTACAAGTTCGGTATTATTAACCGGATACACCGCCAAATGGTCTCCGGAATCGTACCGCATTTTAGAATCTCCAATGTCGAACTCGATATGCATGCAGCTCCTTTCGCAATTTTTGAACAACTCCCGATTGACCAGAATCTTGGAAAGATAGGGGTTTTTGGCGTCATAAGGTCTAAGAAAACAGAAGAATTAATGCTTTGCACAAAAAAATATGTAATGCAAACTTACGGTCTTTGATTCTTGTGTGAATGCAGTCTACCCATTTCACCGGTGAACACACGATCTATGTTGTCCTCGTGTTCGACTAGTCGGTACTGGCGCATGCTGATATCTTCACCCGTAGATTCTATACCGAAAAATTCACATACTGCGGGCCAAAACTTGTCTTTCCATGTGATAAAGTCATCTTCAATACTAAAATTAATTGTTAATTATTTAATTATAAGTGCAAGGTGTACTCGTATTAAAATGAAGAATGTTTAACAATATTATTCTCAAAAATACTTAAAGTTGGGAGATTTTATACGACGTGCATCTGTGCAAATTATCTTTGATGAATGGTCCCTGAATTGTTCCACGTTCTTATGTTGATGATCAAATAAGGGAAATTCTGTAAATTTCCATCTTTTGCATATTTAAATAAAAAATAATACGATGTAAAAAAATTGCCCCCGCCTTTAACTTTTTTCATGAAAGTACATGGAAATTTTTTTAGTAGATATATTGTTTTCTTCTTTGAATTTTATGGGAGTACAGATGTAAATTTGCAACTGAAACCTTTTTAGTATATTCAGCTTATTATGAAATGAGATTGCTTCTAAGATAAGATTGATGAGAGTACATGTTTAACATTTATAAGTTAGACGCTGTATAAATTGAATAGAGAGCTATACAATGCAACAAAAATCTACCCTGCCTCTACCTTTACTGCTCGTCGTTCAGGGAAGTGTACGAAAACCCTCTAAATACATTCAACATTTTCTCACTAGAATTGCATGGTCATACGTATTAAAATTTCAAAGTCATACATATTGTTTCCTTGCATGGCAACACCAAGGCCTAAATCGCAATATTTAATTCGGTCAAAATTCTGCAGGCACTTTTCAAAAACAAAATATAATAAACGCAGCGTTTTCAGTTTGGTGATTTGCACCAAATTCAATTGCAAACAATTGTCAGATCACGTTTTCATTTTCCTTGCCTTCTCTATTGCGGCCCATCCAAATAGCAAGCCATTTTCCTAACGCCAAAAATTTTCAAAGAACAACAAAAATTAAATCAATAAAGGTGACAGCAAACGGCTTAATCATTGTTCTATGTTTACCGATCAGTGCTGAGAAGTTTTTTTTATAATAATTGCCGTCATAATGAAAGTTTAGTTTCCATATTCGCATAAGTGGAGCAGGCTTTTTATCAGCACGTAGAATTTATTCGCATTAATGACTGTTTCCTAAGTTCTCATTATTAGTTGAATCATTTTGTCTAAGCTTACGCGAAAGTAAACAAAGTGCTTGAAAGTTTTCTTAATAAGCAATATACCTAAATAGAGGAGAAATAACGGAAGCAAAAAAACCAAAGAAGGCTCGCAAGTGCTGTGACAATAGTCCTACATTTCATTAATTTTTACTTACTTAGCATCGTCATCTCCTAACCCCAATTCAAAGACTCTGGTAGCTCCCAGCTCCTCTAATCTCTTGTCCACATAAATTGCTACCTCATTATAATGCTCGTAGGTTTTGTTCCCCAAGCCAAACACCTAAATAAAAAACATAATCAATACCTGTTAATACATTTATTACCTGACAGGGTCAAAGGTGAAAAACGAAAATCTGAATATTCACACAATTTTTAAGCTCTCGGCTGAATTAAACCGAGTACAACCGTGATTTTATTTTATTATTGAATGAAATTATACCTTTGTGAATATTCCTTGGGTCTCTTAAAACAGTACAAAACCTTGCGTAGCCTTTAAGGGCATAAGGAAGTTGTTCAAAATTGTATGATGAAAATTCTACGGTTTCAATTTTGAACTCTCATTTTAATTTACTTCAGCACGTCTTTGAGTTTCTCTATATTACCGAGTAATTTTGTTAGTTAATGCAGGTCCATTTGACTTACGGAGAAAACTCAAAAAATCAGTGACGATTCCAAGGAAATCATGGACAACTATAAATATCTAGAAAATATGATACTTACGGCGTAATTCAATCCAGTCAAATCGGCGTCTCCGTTTTGCAGCCATTCATAAAATTCCATGGCATTGTCTGTAGGATCTCCCTCGCCATATGTCGCCATACAGAAAACGGCAAGCGAATTGGGAATGTTTTTTAGATTGACAAGTTCTTCCTATAAAAATCATCATTTCAATATAGTTACCAAGAGACACCCGGTATTAAATCCAAATTTGGAATTCAATTTGAAGCATGTCGCAGGTTAATACATACTCCAGTAAATTTGGAGTCATGCGCCAGACAATTACATGAATTACACGTGTCTTCACTGTTGGATAATCGTAAAAACTGTTACATCACACTAACTAAACAATTATGGTAATCATGAGTCAGTCGTTGTTTTATTGATCTCTAAAGTTAAATTTTACCTCGCCCTAGTTTTAAACGATTCAATATAGATGAAACTTTACATTACAAAACGAGATGGATTCTTTATTAGTGACATTATCCTCAAAATGAACCAAAAAGTTGTTCAAACAGTTTTTCCTTAAGCTTACCATGTCACACTCTTCCGGATCGGCCACCATCCCCTTCAGCCTGTATCTCACCCCTTCTTTCGCCATTCTTCCTGCGAATTCCTCCCCCGTACCGGTTTGACTTCCATAAAACACCACCAAGCTCCTTCCTGAAGACTGAAGTTTCTTCACGAAGGAGTTATCCGTCGTACTTTGCATTGTGATAGATGTCGGCCTAAATGGGCAAAATTTAACAGTATTTACATGATATCAACTTTGTTCCAACAGAAATCAATTGAGAGCGGTCAAGAACAGTCGGAAATATATCGAGAGTCCTGATCGGGGAACTATACATATTTCTGACGATGGGAAAACGGTTCATCTTCCTGATAGAACAGACTTATGGAGAATTGTGCAATGACTTACTGAATCGTATAAGACTTCCCATTCGATAAGCTGCTGACTGTGTTGTTGTTCTTCTTAAGCAAAAACAAGGTGATCGCTACTATGACCACTGCCAGTAATATTATATCGTACATGCTGAAGAGTGAAGTCTCCTCAATTTGCGCTGTTCCGACATCCGCTTTGGATTCATCCATGATTAATCCCTGTAGGCAAAAAATAACTCATATTAAAGGCAAAAAAAAGTAACATATCTGAATAATTTTTACAGTGAAGGAAATAATTGCACCATTAATTATAAAGCTTGTACCAGGCTAAGTTCACGATTAATTTAACGAAAACTGGCGCAAATATGGGTTTCGTTCAACTGAAGTCCGCATGAAAATCAGCTGCTAGTACATATTAGACAAAAGCTATTATCATGCATAGTAAGTCATGCGCCGAGCGATCTTTAAATATTATACGCGACGATGACAAGGCCGAAAAATAAGTTCACCAGAAACACAGAATATGAATTTCATTATATCTCAGCGAGCACACATACACGTTCACAAAAGAATCAAAAGTTTGATAATATAATAATAGATAACACGATCGTCAAATGATATTTGTCATTGCTCTGAATATTAAGATGATACTGAACTTATCGGTTGAAAATTTTTATCACTTTACACGTAGTGCGGATTAAAACTTATACTGGGTAGAAATGTACCAAACTCGCTCCTGTTCATTACTTGGACTTGAGTTTTTTAATATGAATTTTTCTCATCGATGAGTTGATCGGGACAGGAAAAATATGTGGCCCCCTCGAAGTCCCGACTCAAACTCATTAGATTTTTTTTTTTAAGTCATCGATATACAAATCCGCATTTAACAACAAAGAGGAGTTATGGGATACTATTCAAGAAGTTGTAGATACAACCGGGAGCAATAACCAAATCCTGTTAATGCTGGGAAAATTTATTGGTTTTGGCTTGATACTGGTATTTGGTCTAGTCGATTGACATTTCGAAAATTTACTTTAGCTAATTTTTTCGTAATTTTCAAGATGCTGGTGATGCTCTTAGTTCACTTAACGATATTCCCAACCCAATGAATAAACACTAATAAAGTTAATATAAACTTAAATTTTGCGGTCCTTAACCAAGGACTTACCATAACAAGACCGGTAATCCAAGAAGTAACAGAAGATATCATTTTATTCTCGAACTTGACCCTAAAAAAAATTCTTGAAACAACCACAGAAAAGCGTTACTTTCCGGCTGAAAGCTACCAAATGTTCTCTACGTGAAACCGTTTCGCAAAGTGAGCGTTCTGATCTTTAACCGTATAAATAAATACGTGTGTTATGTGAATTCAAGTACGCGTCATCGTCGGTTAACAACAACATTACAAGGTGGTGACATGGAGGATCGAAATTCATGTTATTTCCTTTTTTTGGGGAGAAACTTATGAAATTTTAAAAATCAAAATTGAAGAAATATTATTGGAAGTCCACCATAATAGCAAGAAAGTCTTATCTCCTCACCTTTAAAACTACCCTTACGAATGGTTTCAGTAAAAAATCAATTGTAGAAGATGTGGCCTATAGCAATTTTACCTTCTATATTCATAGGTATATATATATACCTATGAGAAAGAGAAATTAGAAAATTTAAAACATACCTATAAAGTAAACACAGCACAGGAAACTCAAATATGCTATGGATAAGATGATATTACTCCAAGGCGAATGCTTAACGTTTTTGCTTATTAATTTCTCTAAATGTAAAAGAGATAGTCTATATTTTTTATGCATAATATTACGCTACAGTTTATAGTGCTGCTTATCGCCTGGAAAAGATGACAGAATTATACAGGGTGGTTCAAATTCGAGGGTCACCATTGAAATTTCCAAAACCATGGGAAATATCGGGTCGGGTTTTGACAATGGTGCGTCATTATTCACTAAACAAAACGCCGTTTTGGGAGAGAGAACGTTTCGAAAAGTTCTGGACATATTTGGCAAAAACCGAAAATGTACGAAACTGTTTTTATTTTTCCCCGGCTTTATTTGACAAAAAATTTGTAACACGCTTAGAAAAAAATTAATGTGTGTTAAAAAAACATCAACTAAAATATATGAATATGTTCTTCCCTCCCTGAACTAAGTCCGACTTGTTACTTTTTGACAAAAGCCTCAAACAAGTATAGCGGAATATTAAAGGTGCGATTATTTTCCAAATTTGAGTATAAAAAGGGAGAAACCAGGCTGAAATGCTAGCAGCACAAGCAGTGAAATTTTAAGCAATGAACCGACCAAAAATTATAAAGTGGGAATCAAAAAATTGCAAGAAAGTGTATCGAAGATTCAAGAAAAGTACAACTTATTGGTGAAAAATAAGAAATTACTTGAAGAAATCAATCATTTTTGAAATAAAAATAATGAAATGAAAATCGTAAGTTATGAGACAAGAATAAAAAAAAAGAAAATAATTCCTTGTCTTGAAAAGCAACGGTCAGGGGAAAGGGAGGAACAAAGAAATCAGCAGAACAGGTTATATGCCGCAGGTTAGGCTGACCATAAAAAGAATCTTTGGAACCTCTAATAGACATCACGGAAAACGATGAAGACCTGCATTGCCAAAGAAATAGAAAGTCACTAGATGATACAAGTGGCAAAAACCAAAAAGGAAGTCATGGCCATTTGGTGAGGCATCAAAGGAAATTGTCACAAATCTAATTAATATTGAAAATAATAAGGGAGATCGATCAGAAGACGAAAAAGGCAAGAACGAGGGTTTTGTGTCCCGCACTCTATTAGTAAGAGGCTGGAAATGCTTGAGACTGTGCTAAGTGTAAATGGTCACACTTGTGTCTAACTGAACATTAGAAGTCGATTGATAGACCAACTGCAGTTGGATTAATCGCATATTTGTAACTTTGCCGACAGCTACCTGCAGCTCTCGAGAAGGAAGCAGACATGGTGGGAATGCAATTTACGTAAAACACCATACAGCCACCAAGATCAAAGAATGTGCTGGTTGCTCGAAGGTTGGTGTCTTTAAATGCAGTCATATTTGGTGAAGATTAGAAGAATATATCAGACCCTAAATAGTGATATTAAAGAATTTTTCAACGGGCTTGAGCAGATTTGTGTATACTGCTGTAAACAAGAAATGTTCATCATCATGTTCAATGAACAAGCTAAAGCTGTAGTGATGTTTCTACAAATCTTCAGCCTTAGTGAGTACCGCGTGGCAGTGATGGAGGCACATACAGGGTGTCCTAGGTCTTATGATGGGGGTTCAGGAATGTTCAGAAAATTGTATTTTAAGGCGGGTCTGAGTTGCAGGGTGATAACACTCACAAAAAAATAATAATTTTACTGTTTCAATTTAATATCAACCAACCGATCCTGTTTCTATCAAGTCGACGATTTCGAAGATATTCATGATACACATACTATTGATGTTCACCCTCCAAATGCGACCCGCTTAAGAACAATAAATTAATCAAACAAATAAATGAAATTTGCGGCCAAACGTGCGAAAATGCGTATTTATTTATGTTGTCTCAATACTCTGGTTATTATACTTAATGTTATATCAAATGAACAGTAGAGAATTTTAATACATCAGAATTTCGTTCATGTGTGAAATTTGATATTTCAACAAACGATACAGGTTTCTCATTGTTACGCTGAACCCATCGTCCGGGAATTACAGCGGTAATTTGCACTGGTATAATTATTGCGATCATTTCATCGATTGCCCTTGCAGTGTTGTAAGAAATTGGAATATTTCACATGTGCGGGTGTATGTTCCAGGATGTGAAATGATGAAAATATGAAAAATAATGGGGAACGTTTTTCTTTGACAACTTTACACTCGTGCGTCTTCAACTGAAAAAGGCAGCCCTGTGGTATTCACGCTTTACTTCAACTTAATTAAAATTCGTGCGACCTTCCAAAAATTATCGATAATTTTCGTTGCACTTATTATATTCCTCCTGGTAATGTACAGTGGATCAAAGAAGTGTTCGCGCACCCCTACTTTTTAAAATACATGAAAACTGAGAAAACCTACCGTCATTCCTAAAATTGTGTTGCATAAGATTTACGTGAATTAGACACAATTTATCAAAATACCTCGATGTAATGGCACGTACACAACGCTATAATCAAAAACTTAAGAAACGCACCCCAAATAAGTATTTGCACACTTTGATGTTTAGTGGTAAAACCGAATTCACATATTTTTCTGCATGAACCAAAATTGTTTTTTCTATCAAAATAAGAATCGCATTGCTATGCTGAACAAGTTCGGCCAGTGCAAGAATGATCCGCCTTAGTGGTAAAGATTGCAGAACAATAACAAACAGCGTTAATGTGACATTTTCGATAGTTCATTACGTCATCAAAAAATGTTAAAAATCGAAAAACATAAAAAATAAGCCTCGCTCCGGGAGCCCCAATAAATCGAAAGCATGAGAAGAGCGACGTACAATTGGAGAAGCTCAAACAATCCAGTTATTAGCGCTCAAACTTTAACGTCTTATATCGCAACAACATCCTGAAGAAATGTCCATCCCCAAACCGTTAGAAATACTCTTCATTCGGCAAATATCTTTGGGAGGGCAGAAACGGAAAAACCTTTTATTTTTGAGAAAAATCGTCAGATACGTCTAGTTTGCCAAAGCTTACATAGATGGACCTTTGGAGTGGTGGAGAAACTTAATTTTTTCTGATAAAAGTTTCGCCTTTTCGGTTCAGACGAAAAACATTTTGTGTGGAGGAAGCGGCTTAGTTTGGAGATATATGGCGTACAATTGGGTAGAAAATCTCACCTTTATTGATGAGATAATGGGGGAGTTATATTGACCCACTTCGCGATAATTTAATATCAAGTGGTGCTAGATTAGGTATACAAAATAGTTTCTGTGTTCAACAAGACAGTGACCCCAAGCCTTCAGCCAAGTTATCAAAGGAGCGGTTCTATAATGTTGCCCATATATTTTTTACTCCACCACAAGCTCCTGGTATGAATCTTATATTGAACTTGTAAAATATTCGAGACATATAAATTCGAAAACGAAATACTTCCAACAAAGAAGAACTAAAGAAATATTGCACGAAGAGTTGGCCCTTAGAGTATATCCCTCCAAAATATACAGGGTGTTTCATAAATATACCGACAAACTTTCAGGGGTTGTAGAGCTCATAAAAACAAATATTTAGAACAAATAAAGTTAGATCCGAAATCGCTTCGTTTCCAAGATACAGGGTGTTTAATTCCTTTTTTTTTTGAATATTTTTTTAATATTTGAAAAACGGTTTGAGATGCGGACATGAAATTCGGGACATGCTATTGCGGGATAAATGTGCATGTTCTGGAGTATGCAGACCATTTCCACCTACACCAGTGGCGTCCGTGCGGCCATTCAATGGGATGTTTTTAACTAAAAATGGCACGCTTTTTTTAATATAAATATTTTTTTCTTAATATTCCATCAATTCTTAACAAAAAAGGCCTCTTAGTGTTTTGTTGCCAGAGTGGCCGTTTTCGAGAAAAAAATTATTTCTCATTCAAGTGCCTAGCAAAAAACCGGTGTAAGTTTCAAAGTGTGATTTTTTTAAAGAGAAATTAATTTAATTTTCTTTTAATAGAGGTAGTAGACATGAAGACAAACATTTGTAAATCATGCCTCATAACAAAATAGTAATATTCTATGCATCATGATGCTGCAGGAATTAAACACCCTGTATCTTGGAAACGAAGCGATTTCGGATCTAACTTTATTTGTTCTAAATATTTGTTTTTATGAGCTCTACAACCCCTGAAAGTTTGTCGGTATATTTATGAAACACCCTGTATACAAACTTTTATCGATTTCATCTCCAGAAGACTTTTATTGATGTGAACGGGATGCACACTAAATATTGGCAACCATTTTTTAAAATTTATCGTGGTTTAACTAAATCACTTTTATATTGGGAAAATATTTACGTAAATAAAATTTTGTATGTCTTATTTTTTATAACGTTTGTGATTTAATTAGAAAAAAGTTCTTGTTATTGTCCTGTTTCGTCTAAATGTAGACAGGATTAGCCGCGCAACCCGTTCATTAGAAAACGTTTGACTTCCCACTATCGAGCCAATGAAATTTGATTTCAGCCTAGAATCGTCCATTTTGAATTGAAGTAAAATATTTTCAAAATGGCAACACTTCCGGCGTAACCGGAAGTGCCAACTTCGTTATTTTAATTGGAGCCCCTATTTTTTTTGTCACATTCGGATTTTTCGTTAAATTTTAAATCCAATTCAAGTAAAATGCCATGTCTAATATTTGCCGTTTTCGAGTTATACCGACAAATTTTGACAGTTGCAAGATCCCACTGAAATTGGTATTGTATACTAACCGCTGTGAATTTTAGAATCGGAGTTCTGGGGCTCAAAGGAGACTTAGTAAGCTACGTTTTGGCGTATTGCAATTTGACAAAGTCTTCCACACCCTCCAAAACATACCTCCGGTTATTTCGAATCCCAATGACTTGCCTATTTCAAATGCAATACCCCGTACCTTAAAGCACTTTCGAGTCTAGAATTTAAGTGAGCATCAAATATTATTAAGGTTCCCTGGATCGATCCTGGAGAGGGAAGGGGCTGTGGAGGACTTTTTGTCAAATTGAAATACGTCAAAAAGTAGCTTATTAGGTCCTCTTTGAGCCCGTATATACTTAAAATGTACATATACCTCAAATACTTAAAATGACGATGAGTTTTTTGAGACTTCAAACATTTAAAATAATAAGAGCGTGCAAATATTTTTTTGGCCCTATGTAAATATATTTTTGAACCCTTGAGGATTGAAATAATTACATTTTTAAAGTTTGACTTATCGACAATGCGATAATTTCAGACTGTTTTTTTTATTACAATAAAGTGGTATGAAAAATACAAACTGAATAAAACCATTCTGTAGATGACCGGTTCACAAGATAATTGGCCAATACAGTTCAGCGAAGAGAATTATCAATTTTGTCCTTTGAACTTTAGCAAAAAGAAAAACTGACAACAATTCCGGTTTACTTTGTGACGGAATGGAACATGTTCTATTCAGCATGTAGCCATTTATATTTACGTCAGTGATTAATTAAAAATTCCCCTAATCGTAATTGAACGTTCCAACAGTTCTGCTATAGTATGGCCTATTAAAACTAAAACAATTCGCGATATATAGTTATTAAAAACCTCAACTTAAATAAAATTACGTCTTACGATAAGGCCGATATAATAATTAGTTTAACTGTCAATTATTTACGTGTAGTCACGAATTAAATGATGGAAAGGTCACATTGAAATGAAGCGCAATAATACTCCTACCTCTTTCGGCGCGATGATACGATAACTCGTCATGCCTAGCAAACGCACAGCTACATTGAAACAACCCCAATCTAATTTAACATCTATCATAACATTTTAGACCCAATACTCACAGACATATCAGTGCTCAAAAACACCACATCATCAGAAACGCGACTAAACCAGAATATTTGAAAATTTCTACTTTTATCTGATGTATTGTCAAGTCTACTATCTCTGAATCATATGTAGTGTTGCACCAAGTAACACCACATTAAACAGTAATCAGCTATTTCTCGGATATCGGATTTCCCATTAATGTTGATTAGAACTGCAGTATCTACTTCAGCTATTACCGTGCAACCCAATCCTTAAACAGATTGGAATATATCACTAATGAGATGTGTGTCTGTGCGCGACAAGCCGAGTTGTGTTCTGTATTGAGAATAAACGTAACCACTATGCGCAGACTGTTAGACACTTATTCAAATCCTTAAAACTATCTTTCGCAAATTGCTACTTCGACCGTGATTGCTAAATAGCCAACAGCATAAATCTGCTCTTTTGAATGCGAACAGTACCCAGAGCGATTCGTGGCCTAAAACGATACAAAGTCTGGTGAACTTTGACTACAGAAAGAATAATTTCGTTACGATAACAACTAATTGCTATTACGATTTTAATGCCTTCAATTCTTGGCAAAATTAAAATTGCAAATCTTTTAGTCCTATTGTCTGTGCGTCACGTACGCCTGCTTATAAGCGTAATTTCAGTTTGGGACATTTGCATGTATATAATTGCATGTACTGGTACTTGGGTAATATATGACAAGGTGACGCTTAATGTAGCACACGAAACTACTGACATACCGAATCTTAGACAATATGCGTACATATTTGTGAAGGCGTAATCTGTATGGCTTTTTTAAATCAAAGTCCGAGGGTTCAACTTGTTCTCATAGACACGCTGTTCTCACGAACATATCCGGGGTGTCCCAAGGAAAAGTGTCCACCTTGAATATCTTTTCAGTCGTTTGTTAAGGAAACACGTCAGCTTTGGTGAGGATTTGAAAAAATTGTTTTCGAAATGTCATCTCTCTACCCTTAGAAACCACCCCTTTGAAATTTTCAAATTGGGCAAGGGGTTGTGTTATATCTTGTTCAAAAGGCAATTTTATTCTCTACATGGTCGAGCTTTTATTTTTGTACGTTGGTCTTATAGAAAAATGGAACAAAAACCTAATAATTTAATTTTAACCGTTTTTACTGATATTTTATCTATTTTATGATAAGAAATATTGAAAGTGACCTCTATTGACTTCTATATATATGTAGAGTTAATCCTCAAAACGTCATCGCACATTATCTACCATTTCTGGTGTTATTGACATGTACGCTTCTACGATTCGGGCAAGTAACTGCTCAAGAAAATCAAATTGTGTCATAGATTTGGTCTCCAAATGCCCCCGTAAGAAAAAATCCAGAGAACTAAAGTCAATGGATCTTGCGGGCCACTCCACTGGACCTCTTCTGCCAATTCATCTTTCAGGGAATTCTTCATCTAGAAATTGTCGGACAGCAGCAATGTAGTGTGGAAGCACTCCATTCTGTTGAAAAACGAATTCTTGTTCTAAGAAGTGGGAATCTTGTGGAAATATTTCAGTTATCCTGAGAGATATGACATCTTGTAGACGTTATAAATAGTTTCGTCCATTTATGTTTCCGGGAATCAAAAATGGTCCAACAATGTGATCATCCAAAATCTTTCTTCAAACGTTCAATTTTTAAAGTTATTGAGTATAAGTCCCTCTAAACAAATGAGGATTGATGTTACTCCGGTAACGACAATTACATCTGTTAACTTCACCATTTAAATAGAACGAACATTTATCAGAAAATGTTGTATTATACAACAAATGTCTGTTTAAATATAACATGTTATTAAAGGATTCGCAGAATTCTAATCGACTGTCGAAATCATCCTCATTTAATTCCTAGTTATGACAAGGATGAAATTTTTACTTCTTTTAAAATTCTATGAACAGTACTTTTTAAAACACGAGATTCCTCAACAATCTTTCGTATTGTTCTTCAATCTTCTGTTATTAATTTGAACATGTTCCAGAACCGCTATTTGGATTTCATCACCTCTCATTGGGCGGTCTACTTCATGTTTTATATTTTGGACAAAACCAGTCTCATTGAATTTCATTAGCAACTTAGGCATATAAGGGTGACACGTCATTTAATCAGGTTGATTTAAATTGAAGATACGAGCTGCCGCTCTTGTAGAATTATTTTTTTTTGTAATACAGACTCACAGTCTCAATTTTCTCTTGTAATATGTAAACCATTTTAATCAAATTAAAAATTGAACAAACTGCAAAGTGATGTCTTGCAACGAAGAAAAATATCAATAAATTGTTCCCCAAAAAAAATGGAGGTTTATCAAATTTAAATGGAACGATCGACATATCATTGTTATTGATATATCTCGAACATCGAGACATTTTGAGTTTAACTGTACCCTGTCAGTATACAGGGTGGCGCACTTTACCTCCCGTCTCCTATAGCTCGGTTATCATTGACAGTATATATATATTGCCACCCTGTATATTACAATAACATTCATGGTTAAAATCAAGTTATTTGATTTTTGCTCAATTTTTATAAGAACGACGTACAAAAATAAAAAATAAAAGCTTGACCATGTAGAGAACAAAATTGCCTTTCGAACAAGGTATAACACAACCCCTTTTCCAATTTGAAAATTTCAAAGGGATGGTTTCTAAGGATAGAGAAATGATATTTCGAAAACGATTTTTTCAAATTCTCACCAAAGCTGATGTGTTTTCTTAACAAACAACTGAAAAGATATTCAGGGTGGACATTTTTCCCTGGGACACTCTGTATTTACTGATTTAAATCAAAGATGCAGGGTGATCTTTTTTACCTGTAGCTGCAGTGCATAAAGCAAGTACTTACCTACTTATTATTTCACTTATTTAAACTTCTATATTTTAAATGATTTATCAATGTATCTAATTTTTATCAAGAAAGCTTAGAGTCAGGTCATCAAAGTTCTAGTACTTATTTACTGCATATTTATTACTTTTGATGTACAACATAACTATAATACATACATACAATACAACATATATAACAATAATAAAATAAATTTCACTCAATATTCACCATTACCATGTTATTGTGGGAAATCCAGTATATTTTGCTCTTAATTTTTGATATTTTATTTTTTAGAGTCGATGTATTAAGAGTGTTCATGTTATACAGTGCATCCAAGATAAAAATGTCCAGCATCGAGATTAGTAACAGTTATAGACTTGCTAAATAAAAGAAATGCATAAAAGAATGCATATTCAATGTGGTAGTTTCACGGTACAAACAGATCTGAAAGCCAATTTTGGATTTTCACTAATTTTGAAAAGTAATGAAATTTTTGAATCTGCCCCAAGTATGGGAAAAAACTGATGAAACCCCACTGCAGGTTTTTACCAACGTGAAGGCAACAGTTTTAATCTCATTCTATGACACTTTTCTTAGATGCGGCTCTAGTAAGTCTTTATCGATTTAAAAAAAATCACAAATTCATGATGTATCACACATAATATAACAATTTACGTAATGCTGCGATTTTTAATTGCTTTTTTAATTATGTCTAACGAATATTAGTTTTAAATCAGTAGATATTAAAAACTTATATGCATATAAATGTTATAATTTAATCATTAATGATGCTATCTTTTTATATACACATATTTTGTAAGTTAACTCATTATCACAGTAACTAGCAAAGTTTCTCCCACTATTTTCAAATTGGACTTTAAGATTATTCATGTGAAACATCTTTCAATTAAATATAACAATCAGGTTATACATTTCTTTACATTCAATGTCAGTCTGTTATTAGCAGACTACTTGTAAATATTGTCTAAATCTTTGTTTACATTAAATACGAAGTGAATAGTCTCCCCAGAGAATCATTCAATAATTGGGTGTTATCCATATATAGACCCTATACAACTTCACATGTCGCGACGGATCTGCAGCTTATAGGCTAAATAGCAGTGAATAAGAACATATATAAGATGTTTGAGAGAAAAACTCCAAAGTAAGGGATTAGAAAGATTCCAAGATCTGGTAGATTTCTTATGGCAAATACTTCCCTCCACAGCATCCTAGTCATCAGTCAAGTAAATCTGATCAGGCCCTGATCAGACCAATGTTACTTTCAGAAACTTAGCTCTTGCAATACCTTTATTACATTCCCCCAGATCAAGGCATTGAAAAGATCGCCCACATTTTTTGGCTTGAATTTTTTATTGTTTCTATGGAAGTCATTATGTAATCTTTCAGTTAAGTTACCAGTATTGTTTTGACCTATTGGCCCTAAGGCATGATATTTCAAATTCCTTTTAACTTTCCAGCAAGGTAATTTCCATATAAATAACGAAATCAGAGCAGAAAATTAGTTAATTTTTTTATTTTCATGAAAATTATCTTACTGATACAGTTACAACAAGTTTTAAAAAATAGAGCCTAAGGGCCAAAATTTTACTGCTAGTATTTTAGGAAAATCATGATTTGCATGAAAATGAGGCAACAATCCAATAAGGAGCCTCTATTGACAACAAATTAATAAAAATCACCTATTTCTAATTTAACAGACTTTAAGTAGCTGCTAACATTACCTGCACTTTCTTACACTCAGGATTATAGCTGGTCAGGGTGGTCTACAGTTTGATTGACCTGTTGACCATGACCTCTAAACCCTATTTTTTTGGTGGGTAAGAGATGTAATACGTGAGTAAAACGTACTTTAGAGATAGTGATTATTAAAATGCTTAGACGTATCACTGCAATTAATTAAAAACAGCACAGTATTAATTAATGTATGGAAGATGGATTTGCTAAAATTGTGTAATATTAGCATACTCACCCGTATGTATTCACCAACAGAGGCTGCTACTATTAAGAGGTTAACTGCGGTCAATTGTGCACATAAAAACACAAAAAATGTTAAATCGTCCGCAAGAACTTTCTGGAATTTGAAAAAATAACCAAAAATCTAACATGAACAATCAACAACCGTACCAAAAAAAATGTATGGCTGGTCTCGTAGTATTTAACCTCACATTCTATTGACGTTTGCTTCTGTCAGACAATTGGACCAATTAGCAAGTAATAATGGCGCTTATTTTAGGCTATAATTTAAATCAGGAACATTATGTCGGTTATAACACAGCCTTACATTACGTACATGTTTTCTTACATTACCTAATAACAAGTAGAGAATCTCAAATAGTGTAGAAAAGAACTATTAGAATGATATAGAAACGTGAGTTTATAAAAGATGCAAAAAATCTTTCAAACTAGTAATGTGTGCTTATTTATTTAAACATAAATAGTAATTACACATAAAAATAATATACACCAAGGTTATTACGACTTGAATACAGCACTGGGAGATCTAAGAAGTAAGTGTTATAAGTATATCACAACCGCTGTGTAGATGCGATTTTTTCCACTGCTAAGTTAAGTAGATTTTATAAAAGTACAATAACTTAACCGAAATTAAGCATAAATTTAGTCCGAAGGTGGGAAAACCTTTGTCGTTTTAATTAGAATTCAGTTTTTGGGATTAATTTGCCGCGCATTAAATCTATATCAGCTTCTAGGAACCAGTTTTTATAGACTTCGACAGGATCTATCATCCAGTGTTTGTGAAAAGTAATTGCATCTTTCGTGGCCAAAAGTTCTGATGCGTAATCTTCTGGACGGGCCTGAAATTTTGAAAACGGAAACCAAATAAAGAAAAAGAAATTTTTTAACTAAAACCCATATTAACAACCACACTCATAAATTTTTTTTTTTAAATCAGGAGGAAAATCGCATTGTTTACAAGTCAGGTAAATTAATAAGTTCAGCATCTAAAATATAACCACGAGAATTACTATAAAGAAGTTTCTCAAACATCATTTTAAAAAACATCTTCACTTATAAATCAATTAAGATAATAAATTATCAATTAGGTAAATAATTAACGTGGAACAATTTTAAAAATTCCATTATTATTTATGTGGACACCTATCGCAAGGGTTATATTGAAATTGTAATCCAGCAAGTGCAGCGAGACGTTGTAGCTGCATTGCCGGACCGTGTAAAAAAGGTGAAAAATGTTGTATTCATATTAATTAAAAAAATAACTGTCCTGTGCCCTGTGCTACAATTTGTCTAAGAGTATAACACATAGTTAATATTTCACCATTGATCAGTTAATATTACATATAAATTCATAATTAAATAGCGAGCTAATTGACCACAATGTCGTCATTATTCCTTATATTTCATTTATCGTTGTCATGGAAACGTACACCAAATGAAACGCTAGCTTCGATCTTACGATTTAAAACGCGTTGTGTTTTTGAGTTTCGGGTTTAATTTCCGCTTAATTTAGGTATGTTTATTGCATGCCTGAACTAACCTGAACCAAACTGAACTGAACTAACTTGAACTCCCCGCAGTTAAAATATTTGCAAAAAACCGTAAACATGTCCAGACATAACATAGGAATTTGTAAAAACCACAAGAAAAAAGCTGACTATCTGGGAGCAAAATCTAGACGAGTTACAAAATATCTGTCAATGTCAAACTAAGTGCCATCACAAGAAATGTCAGTCACAGAAAGTCTATTTAACAATAAGTTAGGTACAACTGCCTATTTAAAGAAGACGCGCATATGTAGCTTTTCCTTACCTTAAAGCATAAAGGGAGTTGTAACTTATAGCCACTTGGGGCATCTAATTACAAACTCTGTTTCAGTTCTAACGAAATATTAGATTACTAAAAAGAACGTCAAAATAACGTAAAGATCAAACTATTTGTTAACTATTCATGAAGCCGCAATCTTATGGCCCTCGGAATGATCAAGACTAACAGGTGTTGCAAGCACTTTTACATTAAATTATAATTATCACTAATTTATTGTTTACTTACTTGATGCATTTGAGAAACGTGAACCAAAGTAATCCCCAAATCCAGAGCACAGGAGCCCAGTACCATATCATCAGGGGAATCGTTCCGCGGACAAACGCATTTAGAAGCCAAAAGTTTCAGGGCCGCTCTATTGATTATAATTCCGGCGCCACCTGTAGGATAATTGAAACCCTGCATTCCAAACAGATACCTCTCCCCCAGGATCATAGGTATACTGGCATTTTTATGGCAGGTGGTTAATTCTACTACTTTGGCAACACTAGAATGGAATCAGAAATTGATGCTATATTTAATAGAATTGAGTCAAAATTTACATTAAGTTAAATCTGAGTTATAGGTGGTAAGGTTTAATGTCACTAGAGTTGGAACGCTGTAAGAAGAACACCACTACGTCATGTTTTTAACATGCAGTTAATATGACGTAGCGCTGTTCTCCTTAAGAGGTTCGGATAGTCGGACTCTACCTTAGGATAGTGTCGTCATCAACTAAAGCTAACCAATTTAAATCTGAGTCCTTATGGAACTCTTTTACCAAATAATGGAGAATCGCCATTGTTTTTGCACAGTGACCGTGCTCAGTATTTGGAATGTTAAGGGATATTGTTGGTACATCTATATCTGTAAAATGAAAACGTGCGCCTTGTAAATAACATCAAGTTTGTCCTCACCTTCGGCGTCGCTGAAAAATGCTTTTTTTTCTGCATATTTATACCATGTTTGTTTCACCACTTCAACTCTATCAATATGGAATTGCTGGCAAGTTTTAATTGCAAAAAATATGGAAGAACTAGAGATAACTTTTTGCTAGAAACGATACGATGCATTAGTACAACCAATGCCAAAACCTTATTCACTTCAATAAATTTTGTACCTACTTACACAAGATGTAAACTTTTTAGGATACGTGGCACAATAACTTCGATCTTCCGCACTTGTACAAAATTTATCGTTATGTTCAATCATGGGCCCCCTTCCGCCGTCGTAAATGAATAGGGCAAATTCGTGTGCGGCATCAATGTGAAAATCTAACTGCTTAAAGCCCTGCTCGATGCGGGTTTTTAGTCTGAAAAAATAAAAATCTAGATGATGCATAGCTTCAAACTAATCGCACCTTTTTAATAGGGGAACACTGAGGACTATTCCTGATCCTGCATTTGGATACTTGAAAAATTGAGGATTCTCGTGAAACGCAAAATGGTGTATTATGCTGGCTTCGGTATCGTATAAAGCATGACCGACCCAAATTTCCTAAAAAAAGAAAAATAAGTAAAATAATTTGTGAAAGACATCAAATCTGATACCGACCTTATGAGGATCGTATTTTGCTAATTCATCTAGCAAAGTGTGTACTACGACAGTAGTAAAATCTTGCAGAAAAACAACCCACTTTGTAGCTTTCCCATCAAGGAGGTTCCAAACTGATACTACTAAGGGGGAAATTGTCCAGGCAGCAGGTGAGTTTATCAAATCGTCTGAAGTGCATATTTTAGGTTCGTCCTAGATTTTTATGATTGTTTTATAACACCTTCTCAAGACTTTTATATCATCTGCGAACGTACCAATTTTAATTCCTCATATTGTTGTTTTAAGTGGGTTTTGAATTCACTTGCAAGCTTTTCATTATATGGGTTTCTTTGGTTAATTATCACATAAGTAACAGTAGCATTATCTACAAAAAGAAACAACCATGACAGTTGTATCAAAAAACTTGAATAAGGGGTATTAAGGTATAAACGTTGAAGGTAGACTTCTCTCAATAAATAAGGGAAAAATCTAAAAGACAATTTCTGGAATCGTCTACCACCCCATATTTTCAGTATAGGGTCCACAAGCTGAGATTAAGTTCAGCTCTTCTCCGTAAATTGATCATGTGAAAATTCTCCATGCAAAATTACCAGTTTAGGCCAAGCTTAGACATGCGCTTAGCTTGAGGACCTACACAGAATGAGGGTTATCCATACACTACTTGTAGTGTTGAATCATGTCTAGATTATTAATTATGCAGGGGTTCTAAAAATTCAATTCCTCAAAACTTGAGTAAAAAATTTTCGTCGAAAAACACCCCTGTATATTTAATAGCGGGGCCATATCTAAGCAATAGCAAGAAATGACGTTAAAATGACGTGCCACACTAAGATCACCATGTTTCCATGCAAGGAATAAACGTCATTTTGACGTCATTTTAGACCACCACTTAACAGATTCGAGAATCTTGTCGCCGTTGTTACAAAAATTTGACTTGCGCATGTGAGTATCCAATAGAGGGTGTCTGCTAGCTATAATGGTTTTGTACCTACATGCTTTTAAGTATCTGACAGAGTGAGGTATAGTTTGGTTATCCAGTTTAGTGCAGTAACTATAGGCCCTTTACTCACCTGTTTCCGACGACTTGGAGAGTAGCAATAAACCACATAAGAGCAGAAATACGTATCGCATCTCACAATATCCTTATTACCACCATCAGAAACTTAAGGCTCTTTGGTCATGCTAATTCCGTTATATTTTAGTAGAAAATAATACATGAAACGTACATTGTAGCAGGTGTTAATTGTAGTAGATCGCTAAACGAGCTTCTGAGAATCGATCATGTATTCGACAATGCGACATATTATCAACTCTATTGTGTAGAGTGTGGGTGCCTGACCATCGTGCTTTTACTCAGGCTTCCGTAGTTCCATGCCCTCTCATGGTTGGGCTATAAGAGAAAGATGTACAAATATAGTACAGTTGTACAATATATTCTTGTCGATGTAACTTCACATCTCACAGGAATTCATCTGATCTGTATTTTTAATGCGATTGCTCTTTGGATTCTCGAGATATTAAGGTTTAAGATTCAAAAAGTGGTTAAAATTGGGTACCTACTGACACTTTAGAAATTTTCAAGAAAAAATTTAATTTGCAGGGTGGCCCACCGAAAACTTTTCACCGAAATTTTCTATCTTATGATGTAGAAAACGTGAAAACGTTTGGACCCGTCAACTTTAATTTCAAGAGGACTATTTCTTTACTATAATAATTTTCCCAGGGTCAACTTCAAAGCGGGGATGACTTCCGCCCTTAAAATTTGTAATGGAAAAAGGTATCATGTTATATATCATTTTAAAGGACCTTCAATTGCCTTTTCAATGTTATCTTATTTTTCAATTTTGAATTATTAGTTCTTGAAAAAGTAAGGTTTAAATGCGATGCTATTTTAAGAATGTAATAAAACTGATACGAAATGTTTTTAGTAAATAAATCGAAAAATGTGAATCAAAGCGTTATGCCTAGATAAACATTAAAAATTTCAACTAGTTCAGTAAACACTATCGTTTCGTTTTAAAATGATTTATACTATTCAAAAAAAACTTTACAATGCTTGTGCCAGAGGAGCTGAAGATTTATTTAATGAACAACATCCTGATAAACACGTGTCCCACACTTTCATACACAGCCTGGTTACAAAATTTCGAGAAATTGGATCGGTGGAAAACAAAAAAAGCTATTCAAAATTTAATAAGAACGGAAGCAGCTGATGTAGTTATTCTGGGACATATCATGATAGAACCTATTCTAAATTAAGTTAGTACAGGAACTAAACAAAGATGATAACGATCGAATTTAGAATTTTGTGAGATTATTAGTCAACGAATTATTATCAATTAAGCATATGTTTATAACGTTTGTTTTTCTGATTAGTGTTTTTTCTTCCTAAATAGCGAAGTTAACCGCCAAAATTACCAACATTTGTAGCCCAACAATCCAAGACTTTTTCGTAAAGTTCACACCCAACATCCGGAAAAACTAAGCGTTTTGCTATGAATTTTTGGAGATCATGTTGTTGGCCTATTTTTTACCTAGAAATCTAAATGAACAAATCCATTTGTATTTATTAAAAAATGCCATTGATCCAGCATTAACACAAATAATTGAACAAAATAACCATCATCATGCCGTAGACATCATTTTTCAATAACATGGGGCTCTTCCGCACTATGCGACTTCTGTAAGGTAGTCAGACGAAATATTTCCGCAACGATGGATTGCGAGAACAGGACTGAATGGCCTGCATGTTCCTCAGATTTGTTTCTGCTGGACTTTTTTATGGGGCCATTTAAAGTAAAAAATTTATGCGACACATTCTGAATCACTTGAAGACCTGTAGCAACGTATTATACACTAATGTAACTTTATAACTACAGAAGTGTTTAATAATGTCAGAAAATATTTTGAATAGTGTCTGTACTATTACACTATGTGGAGGTCGGTGATAGTCATTTTTAGTATCTAATAAATTGAAATAATTGGCAAGTGAAATCGATAACATCGCTATTAAACTTTAATTTTTCAAGAACTGAAGATTCAAAATTAAAAACATAAGGTGGCATTGAAAAATCAATTGAATGCCCTTTGAAACGATATATCACATGATACCTCTTTTCATTTGAGATTCTCAGTGTCTCACCTTCTCTTAGAGCTTGAATTTGGGAAAATAATTATACCAAAAAAATATGATCCCCTCGAAATTAACATTGACAGGTCCGAATATTTTCGTGTTTTCTACATCATAAGACAGAAACCATCGGTGGAAAGTATCCGGGTAGCCATCCTTTCTAAAAATAAATAAATACATATAATAATATTTATTTATTGTAAATTACGTGTATTTATACTAAAAAAGCTCCCAGTTTCCATTTTGGAACTTGGAGACATCAGGTTTACGTTAAAAAGTGGTATTATATACCCTACACAGAGTGATTCATTAACAATGGGAAAATCGAAACTGTAGACAGATACAGACAGTTGATAACTGCGGAAATATACAGGGTGTTGCAAAATTTAAATTTAAATTCGTTTTTTCGCTATTATTGTGAAAATATTTATGTTAGGAAGTTACAATTTGTAGAGCCATGATTTTTAAGCAGCGACAAATTGCTATTTCCGCATTGAATTCGGTATCAGTATCGGATATCGCTCGGATACCGATATTTAGTGTAGAATATCGGTTGATACTAACGATACTGGCCGACACCAAATACACATCCGATGTTTCTATACCTGAAACTCAGATATCACCTACATCTACTCCTTTATTCTGTTTTATTATTTCAGCTTTTAAGCGTGTGCATGGTGTATGTCGATATAAATAATATATTTGTTAAGTCGGGGGAATGGGAATAATTGTGCAATTGGTCTATGGTTTCTCATAAGGGTTTAAGAGTTCAAGTGGTCTTTTTTTTCCGTCGCATTCATGTAATATTAATATTTTGCCAGGCGGGAGTTGTAAATTTCCGACGTTTCTTTTCGTTTGCAATTGTGCTTAAATTTTAAGCTTTGTTGTTCCGTTGTCAGTCTCCTTTTTATTCTTCCAGGTCCATTTAACTTCAAACTATTTTAATCAATGTCAGTATCTTTCCTGTTTTGGGTCTCGGACCATTTCTTCATGTCATTTCGGTCCTGTCGAAACGATGTACTTAACGCCCTTCCTGTTATTGAGAAAGCCGTCTTGAAAGACTTGACGCCACTCCATGCCCTATTTGTCTCCTTTCAAGCTACGGGGCAGCGCCACTCTTCATTCTTGCAATCACTTTGTTTATGCCCTTCTTTTGGGCACTCAAAAGCAAAAATTGAGATCGGTCTGGTCCCTTGTAATTTTTTGTAGCGCGATATTTACCATCTTGATATGAGAATTCGTTAGAAATTTCTTGCTTTATCTTGGGTAATGGAAATTGTTTCTGCACGTGTGATGTTTGTATTTTTCCTGAGGTGACTCAGTGAGTAGGTTTTTTCCCCTTCGATCCTCTACTTTCTGAGTCACCACCTCCAGTACCTCTTATTTTTCCGTTGTGACATGCAGGTCTCTTATACCCCTTATATTCTTACACCCTGTTAGTGTGTGCCTTCAGAGAAAATTTGCTTAATTATTTGACTACCTATTAGACCCCACCACATATTAATACTAAATTGTATTTGAAGATTTCTGGGATGAACAGTAAATAAGTTTTTCTTAGACCAATGGTGTACGTTTTTAGGATTAAACATTTCTCTATTTGAAAAATTAGCTTCATCGCTGAACAAAATACACCTTAAAAAATTCAAATTTTACGTACACATGTTCACAATCCATTGGCAAAAGATTACCTTCCTTTCGGTGTCACCAAATACTAAGGTTTGTACCGGTCGTTACTTAAAAGGTAAAAATTTAAATTCTTTTCTAATTCTCCAAATAGTACTTAACTTTAAACCACTGTCTTTTGCTAAATCACTGATTGAATTGTTTTCGTACGCTTCGAAATTTGCCAACACATTTACTTTTACTTCTTCATTTATAATAAATTGTCTTTTATTTCTAGTTTTCACAAAGACTCTATTACTCCTAAATTTTCTGTACAATTTTAGGAAATACCTTCTCTGTGGTTAATTACATTCCGGATACATTTGGCGATATCATTCCAGTGCTCGGAGATTATTTTTCCTCGATACAAGATACGTCTTTAACATGTCGCCTTTGTATAACTGAGTGAATGTTATTTTGTACTGTTAATAACCTAACTAAAGTGTAGTTCTTTTAAACAATAATAATAATAACTTCAAATTTAAATCAAATTTAATACGTTAATTTATTATCTTGCATTTTTGATGAGATTAACTTATAATGACGCATCGAATGAAGCTTTTATTTTATTATTAGACGTACACACATTCTATAAGAAAAATTTCCCGATAATTCCGTTATTTTCAATTTTAGGCCGATATGGTCTTTTTTTGTTAGTGACTTGCAAACGTTAGAGTAAAAAATATACAGGGTGTTCCATTAAAAAAAATGCATTTTTATCATTTTTCCTTAAACGCACATTCAATTGTTTTTCTGTTTTTACCTTCTTAATCGGCAGAAAAAATGCTACTGATTTGCTAATTTAACTGATTTTGTATCTACAATAATAAAAAGTTACCAATGGTGCGCACGTAACTTAGAACAGCCGGTATAATACCTCCTAATTTCAAATCGATATATCTAGTCGTTCGAACTTAGAGAGAGGGAATGCAATATGTTTAAAAGAAAACTTGTTATCTCAGAATTCTACAATCTACAAAGGTCCTTGTGAAAGCCGGAATGTCTCCTCTAATATCCACTTGTTCATCTATGTCATGAAATGCCACCACCCACTACGCCCATTTAGTACAGATTTTAGCCAATGTGTACAAATATTTCAATGTGCATGCCCCTCGTTCAAGCACTTGCTACTTCTCTATCTTCCATCAGTCTTTGCTCAACGTTATTGAATAAAGATGAACGATGCAACGGAAGTGACGAGCACGCAATTATTGAACGGTAAACAGGGTTAGATGTACTGAAATAATGGTTGAAAACTGCGATTAAAGTACCAAGTGGAGCGTGCAGGTGGCGCCTCATGGTCAGCTAAATTTAAACCCATTACATTCGTCCGCCGCAGTTTTGTTTCAATGGTTTCAGTCGATGAAAGCCCGCGAAAGAAAAATGTCGGCGTCGGAATAAATGAGCGCACCAAACGCGCTTTTTTTCTATCGGGGATTAAGTACAATGTTTGAATGCACCTACATTACAGTTCCTTGCCATTTCTAAATTGTTTCCTAAGATAATTGAAAATTATTGGCAATCTCAAATTCTGGCGAAAGTGCGCTCGTCACACACGCGCTCTTTTTTCTGGACAAAAAGTTGCTATGGATTCCAAGACTTCCCGTATCCCATTCCTCAGGGTGGTGTTGCTGTTATTTGTTGCGTTTTCAAACTTTCTGGCGGCGGATGGATTTAACGTGGACGCAGTTAATTATGCGGTGTACGAATCTCAGGAACACTCCATGTTTGGGTTTACAGTCGCAGTTCATAAACAGGGATACAACAGGGGATGGTAAGCTTGAAAATCGCCGTATAAGCAAAATAATCGTACTGCACAAGTAGTGATGGTTTTGCCGATAAAAATTAAATGTATTTTCCTTGATCTTTAGCGGTTTGCGAGATCTGTGCATTCAGAACCTTCGGTCGGGATCATGACCGGCTCGTAAAGTGTAGATGCCTGAAATTAGTCACATTTACACATAGGTTTATTTCGAACTGGTGACTCAAAATATCCGTTTGTTTTCCACTTATTCTGCGAAATTTATCAACACTTCCAGTGAAGAATTATTGCGAAAGCCTTAACATGATTACCTGCGTTAGCGAGCAAATCTAACGCGCGGACGGTTCGTATTAAAGCAAATGTTCAACATCTAAAAATGCGATATTTCACTATGATCCATGTTAGTTCTCCCCTTGGGAGGTACAATGAAATGAAATACTTGAAAGAAAGCAACAAAGAATCTAAGGTCGAAACGTATTTACGTTCGCTCGAAAGAGGCATTTGCGGAAAAAAAGAGGAGACGTATTTGCTTAAAATTATTATCCTCCAATGAGCGCCCGTCCATTAAAGATGGTTAGAAAACCATGTCGCAACTGACCACTGACCAGTCCCGTGCTAATGGTCCACGTTACGTAACTCGTCGATTTAAATAAGTAATTCGCGCCTGTTTAGCATTCTGCGCTATTTATTAGCATCGAGTCAAACTGCGGCGTGTTATGTTTATTTCAAGAACAACTTGTTTGTCGGAAAACCTGGGTGATCGCAGTTACCCGATCACCTCATGGTTTGCCAAGTTACAGATCTCGCTATTATTTAATCTGCGACGAGATAACGACAAACGGCAGTGATTAGTCCAATAGCAATTAGATAATTAGCAATTTTGGAATTTTATTGTTGCTCTCTCTGTAGGAGCCGACGTTCAGCTCAGATCGGCATCGTTTCTGCCATTTTTAATTTAATCGGAATGAACTCGGCCGCAATTGTGAAAATTGCTAAATGAGCTCTTAACGTGGAAATTCATTATTGCGACAAACAAGGAATTTAAATGGGGGCAATTTTCCAATTAGACCTCGCTTGAAGGAAAAGAAAATTGTAAATTGGTTTCTGCGCCAACGTCAAAACTGTCATTATTCGAAAAAGAGAAATGCGAGAACGAAAGGCACGATTCGGGCAGACACGAACCGTTTAGGCAATGGCAGCACTTCTAATTTATGTTCAAAGTAATGGGTCTAGGCCGATAAATTCGTTGATTGCCACAAATTGAACGTTGTTTTCAATTACTGTGTCCCATGTAAGTCTGTTCAGGCTTCAAACCATGTACTGTGTGCACCTATAATATACAGGGTGTCCCAGCAACTATCGCACAACTGAATATTCAGTACTAGAGGGTAGAAGAAAATGGCGCTCAGAAAGTGAAGGAGATTGTCTGTCTGAAAGTCTACCAAAATAATTGAAACGCGATGGGGCACGTGGAATGTCCCCTTCATACAGGGTGGCTCATTAACAGTGGGACAACCGAAGGCTGGTAATAGTACACGTCAAATGGCAACGATTAGAGGAAATGTGCCTTATCCGAAAGTTGATAGTTTCGAATGTACGGGGTGTTATTGAAGTACGTGGTCAAACTTCAAGGGGTGATCCTTTGAGTGATTGTGAGGCGAAAAGTTTATTTAAACATAGGTCCGGTAATACTTAATTTTCAAGATACTATGTTAAACTTTTGTTTAAACATGCGTACATATTTTAAAAAAAATCCAAAATAACAAAAAGAGGAAAATTAATATGACGTTGAAATTTGATGACAGTTATTAATGTAGTACAAAGGAATATTTTAAGCTAGAAATTGTTTATCTCCTTTTGCCAGTGGCGTGTACAGGGATAAAGTCGAAAATTAAAAAAAATTAAATAAGAAAAACGCTTTATTAAAACTACACTCAAATAAATGGTACGTAACTTTTTTTGGTAAAAAAAATTAAAAATAAATAAATGCCAAATTTCAATAAAATCGGTTAAAGGTTTATGAAGATTTTTACGAAAAAAGTTTAACATCCTGTATCTTGAAAACGAAGCATTATCGGACCTATGTTTATTTAAACTTTTCATCTTAGACCCACTCAAAGAATCACCATTCGAAGTTTGGCCACGTACATAAGTAACACCCTGTACATAGGGTGTTTAAAGTAAAAATTTTAATTAATTTTTTTGACATTATTCCGAAAATATCTATGTAAGGCATTTGAAAATTTGTAAAGTTATGTTTTTCGTGTGTACTAGAAAATGAAAATACACTTGGTTTGTTTCGCTTTTACTTTCTTGTATTATCAAAATTAAACATAGTGTTCGTTAAATAGATTTTCTCGAAACAAATTGAGATATCGAGATGAAATAAGAATACATAATTAATGAAAAAACAGTTGCTCTTTCAAATTTCATGTTAGTTATACACGGTAAAAAGTTATTAACTGTAAATTCTGTAAAATTGATTGTAAATAGTAACGTGAAAATTGCAAAACGTATCTTATTCGTCACCTAAAAAACATAACTTTACAAATTTTCAAGTGTCTAATTTACATATTTTCAGAATAATGGGAAAAAAATAAATTCAAATTTTAACTTTAACATTGCATATACCCAAAATATCAACTTTCTGATAAGATATATTTTTTCCAATCGTCATTATTTGATGTGTAGTACCTCTAGCTTTGGGTTGTCCCATTGTTAATGAATCACTCTGTATAGACTTCTTAGAGGAGGTCGGGCAAGGTCTTCTAAATTAGGTTTGCCATCCATACAGGCGAAGTGGAAAGAAATATACATATAGGGTGTATATGTCTAAGTGTGTAAGTCATCTCCCACGGCATTATCAAATTTAATGCTTTTACGGTTAGAATTTCCTTTAAAACCATGTATCGTATTTCTATCTCGAAATCTTCATATTTCACTAATAAATGCAGTTTTGTGTATAGTCAGTCTCTACAAATCGGATTATTTCATTATTTTTCCTAAAGGCTACAGGAAAATAATTATTCAAGCAGTCGTGGATGTCGGTTTGTCGTCATATTGAAGACTTCCGAGCCACGTTGAGTATGAAAAGTACAGTGGCTCACCAGACCAGTGGCGCAGATAACAAATTAAGTTTTAAGACGATAACGTCAATCAAATGTGACGTCCAACGTTGTTATGCACAATCTGCTTTTATTGAAAATGAGCGAAATCTCTTAATTGAAAATATCTAAAAAATTCTTCTAGGAGCAATTTCAAGTCTGTAAATAAGAAACTATGAGATTTATTCCGAATTTACAAAATTAAATTAAATTAGGCAGGTGTAGCTGAATTACTCTATCCTTTAACTTGCTGACACGCCATGCTCATGTATACCAACGTTTTTAGGACACCTTGTAAGCGTTCGATATTAATTTTGTAAAGGTTCCATATGTACTTTCATCAGTTCCTCAAAACGGACTTTGGCGATCGTATAAAGAAGGCCCCCGAACCCAAAACTGAATCAACAAATCGCGTTAACACGCACGGGCGGCTTAGAAAAAAGAACAATCACTTCTTCAGTTTGCCTAACAACTTAGGCCGAGGTGTAAAAATAAAGCCGATGGATCATAAACTGAGTGAGCGGTCGAATTGGGTCATTCGAACGATAAAAGTGCACGACCCAGTTGGGCGTCCCGGTTCGCCCGGCCGCGCCCATCCGCATTTAGAAGACAACGACGACGCTAACGTCATCCTACAACGATCGGCTTAATCGTTCAAGACGAGAAGCACTTTTACTATCGACGAAATTATATTTAGACACACTTTCAATCAGATGCTAAAAATTTAATAGATAAAGAACCAATGGTATCAGTCTGTCAAATATTATATAGGGTGTCTCGAAATGGGTATACAAGAAGTATCTCGAGGTGGCTTATCTGAAGACAGTTTTCCCCTTTCCACTGCTCACGTCTGGCCATCTGCAGCCATGATGAGTTTGAATAAAATGATTAGGGCTTTGCTGCCATGTTTTAAAATATGTTCTTTCTGAGTTTCCCGCAAACTAAATAATCGGCCGATAGTTTAGTCGGATCGGGGTGCATCATCATTGGCCGATTTAAAATCACCAAATGTTCGCACTCACATATATCTTCGTGCCATTTAAGCAATTGACTAAACCGTCAGCCGGCATAAAGCCACTACTGTGCGGGAACCTTGAGGAAATATATACAGTCATAAACGCACACAATCTAAGGACAACTTTTACAATTTGGCAACATGGAACCTTTTAATAGCTCACATCATTCCATCTGCATACATGATGAGTTGGAAACAAATGATCAGCGCCTTGTTGCCAATTTTTAAAGTGGAGATTAAGGAAATACGTTTCTCAGAATGTTTTGGGCGCGATCCCTTATATCGACCGAGCTTACTCACCGCCCATTTGATGGCTTCTTTGGACACAAGTTTCCTAGGCAGCATCCAGGTTGCACTTGCCCCCTTCAGGAAGGACAGAACTAATTTAGGTGGTCTCAAATTTCTAGTAAAACTAAAAGGAAACTGAGCTGATCTGCTGAGCCCATCAAAATTTATGATAATTCATGTAACAAGATTCAAATTATTAAAGAAACAAAGCGGCACTATCTAATCAGACTAGACACAATCTAAAGACAATCGGCCTTTTGACAGCTCCTGTCACTCCAGGGGCAGGCATTATGCGTTGGAAACAAATGATCAGCGCTTTGTTGCCATTTTTTAAAGTGTGGTTGAAGTAGTAGTTTCTGAAGTATACTTTGAAGAATTGTGTTTCAAAAAATTTAAAAAACAAAAAAATCTTTAATGTTATGGTAAATTTACATTTAATTCAAGAGATTTCACTAAAACTTACATTAGGAGACTCGAGTTTCCAGCCAGTCCGTGCGGAAATCAAAGAGATATTATTAAGAATCTTAACACTTGTCATTTTTAGCATGTTGTGCAAAAGGAAGATGATAGAAGAAAAATTAAGATTTCAACGTTAACGAGATACATTTAATTCGTGGATGCAATATATAGTGGTGATTTACTGGTCTACTACGAACTAAATTTTACCATATGGTTTGTCATCACGGCTGCTTGTGTAACGCATTGAAATCATAACCGAATAAACAATGAGCAAGAGAAAAAGAAGAGAAAGAAGAAGCGCGCGACTTTGGTTGGCGACCGTGCACTTCCCGATATGGACTCCGGTCGTTGCAGAAAAAAAGCGTTGTCGCAATACGGTCCGCAATTACGAATTACCATCGAGATATAGCGAAACGTAAAAAGAGAAGAATGGAATTACCGGGGATGGCCGGTTCATACAAATTTCGGTTATTGTCGACAATCGGATCGAGCGGGGCCATATTTGGAGGGGCCCCATTTGCATAGCGCGCTCCTTTTGCGGTCGTGACGGCGTTTTTCTATACGAGGAACGTGACGCTTTTATTCGTCGACCAAAACAGCAACGGCTACTTGTCAACGTCGATTTCGGGACGAGGCATCTTTACAATTCGAGCCGATTCCATTATCGCATAGATAACTTGAAATATGGCGACATGAACAGGGTGATAAAACCTTTAAGACCTATTTTGGATTGGTGAAAGTGGAAGAGCCTGCATAATGAGTTTCAATCGTTTACAATCCGAATAAATCAATTTGGTAGGCATTTAGTTCTCTGCAAGAAGCTCTATTTTCGACATTTTTCAATAACTTCAAAAATTCCAAACGAATTATTTTGGATCGTTCTGTCTTTGTATGACGGAATGGGACAGTAGTTTAAGGCCAATCTGGTTCTTCGTGCTGCTGACTAGGCCCACTAGCCCCGCAACTGCTATTTACTGGCCCAGCTCTAGTGACCATCAGTAAAGCATCCGTCTTATGCATTCGTCATCCGACGATGTGAGGTATGTCGAACATATACAAAAAAAGAAAATACGAAGACGGAGAAATGTTCAAATTATCTCAACTTTTTACGACTTCACACGGCCAATCAGAGCACTCGTCGGATGACGGATGCACGAGAAAAATGCTTTAAAGCGCAAAATTTCGTAGTTTTCGAGTGTCTGGACGTTTTCTCGACGTCTCCTCGTAGCGGGAAACAAAAGGATTCCCCGAAGAGCGATCGCAGATAAATTTCAGCGCGCCGGTTATTTGTCACAAAATTAGGCGCAGGGACTTTTTGCTGCGCCGCAAGGAGCTCGATCCTTTGGCTGCCCATGTTGGGACGCAGCAATAAAAATTACAATGGAAATTAATACGTTTCGAATGTTTCGAGTACTTTTTTGTACCAGGAATGTCGTTCAATTGTAGCTCTAGATGTCTTCGTACATGGATAATTTGTTCTGGTTTCAAACTGTTCCCCTCATTTGCAACGCTATTATTTCAGTCATAGCTTATTTGCATTTGTATAATTACATATTCATATCCTCTTGAAGTTCCACGTAATATTCAAATGCATCAGTATTCAGTCACAGTTGACAGATCTCCCAATAGTGATAAAAACAAGACTCAATTATTTTCAATGCAATGAAAAAAATGCGATGAATATTTATTATTGTTTTCTTATGTTCGTATTCATGCGATGATCAATTCAATTGAATCATTTTACACTAACACCTCCCACGTTTTAGCAACATATAACCAGAGCCGTAGTCGATTCAGACTTATTCACCTGACCTAACCCTCAGTGAACTTTTCTAAAAAATGCAAGTTTTATAAATTGAATCGGTGTAATGTTAAAAATTAGTCTAATAAGGATTTTATCACTTTCTAAATTATTTATAATGTCTCATTCGCTTGATCTCACACCGGTGACTTTTTGAAAAACTAATTCTTTCCATTTTAGCTGAAGGCAACCTTCAGAAATATGTCTAATACACCATTTTTTCAATATATTGTCGCTTCTAGGTCACTTAGGACATTGTCTCACTTGATTTAAATCTCAGTCACCTTTTACAAAAAATTGTTGTTGTTTTTTTTAATATATTTATATGATATAACTCTTAAATATGAGTCTAAAAGCATGTTTCCACCTTTTAAATTATTTAGAATGTCCCATTCACCTGATCTGGTATTTAATGACTTTACGATAACTTGTTTTTTTTATATATATAGAAATAAGATTTTTAATAAATTAAAATTTTAGTGTGGAATAACATATGTATGTACATTTAGAACAAATTCATAGTAGTTATCTAATTTTTCCTACTTGACAAATGACTATGAAAAACAGTTTTCACCTTCTAAATGATTTAGAATGTTCCACTTAACTGATCTGATATTCAGTGACTTTTTTAAAAACTCTTTTTAGGTATTTTCTGACTGCAAGCTTTATATTGTATATCAGAGAAACGCTATGTGACGATGTTTATCTGAGATTTATAGTTCTCATTGCTTTTATCGCTAATTTTTATGTTAATTTGATTTCCTAAGCATTTTGAAATTTTTATCTTGGTATGACCAAAGAAAAATTTAAAAAATGGTCTTAAATTGGTATCCTACACCGGATCCTAATTCATTCATACCACAACAGCATTAAACACTGAATACTTGCATCAAATTCACGATTTAAACAATGAAACTCCTCGTTTCTCGAAAACTCACCAGGGTTGAAATCTGAAGAGGTTGCTGGCCTGCCCATAGTGCAAGTGACACACATATTGCACTGAACCAACGATCGTTCCGCACAATTTTTTTACAATGAAAAGGTCAACAACCGTGCACGGTTCATCTTTTTACGGAGTTGTCGATCCCGAGAAACATTAGAGAAGGAAATCAAAATGGGAATAGACCTGAGAACCAGTCAATACTGCATTTTTAGCATTCGTACGGTACATGTACTGTCGCATTAGAATGATGTATTTGCTTTATTCGGAACGTCCATTAGAGATGTTCGTTTTATGGTGCATCTGTTACTTTTTAATTTGTAAAATACAATTAATGTCACTTTTATTTTATTACGGAGAGTAGCGATTTTATGTGCCTATTTTTCATGCAATAGTGAGACTGATTGAGTGATCGCGGCTGAGCGTCATAGAGCTAATCGTTCTGATGAAGAATATTTAATTACAGCTTTATTCCTCTACAGCATTGTCTGGATAATGGCAAAAGAAATATTAATTGCTCTAAGATGGCAAGAATCTAATACAGTTGAGAGTAGCAAATTGAAGGAGAAATATCGATTTTTGCCCATATCTTCTAAAGCTTTATTAAGACTAATTTTAGATTCAAATCAATTTGCCGTTGTATCACTTGCTTTAATCCGACTTAATAAATCGCTAATCCTTTGAGAAGATTGGCACTTGCGACATGCTCTTAACATCCAATATCCGACAGGTATGATATTGTAAGTTACACCTAACTGTTCATGTCCATCACTTTATCATACCTGCCACTTTTCAGATTTTTTTGGACTTTACTGCCCTAACAAGAAAGAAATTACCTCGTTAACTAAGGTGATTACTTGCGTGAAAGTAAAAGCCCAAGCTAAGCTCCGAAATATTCGGACACCAATTAGTGATTCATTAGGTTAACTACTCGTTTATTGGCTATAACCTACATGTTCGTTATTGCTACATAACTCTTAAAAAGCCTCATTGTCCTTGCAAGTATAGTACTTAAAAATCCCATCAGAACACTCGGAACAAGCACGCGTTTGATTCTACAAAGGGACGTTATATCTTTTAGGGCGTAAAAGCGGAAATGAAGCCGTCCTAATGTTATTCGAAAATGGGGTTCATCAATCATCCTCGAGCTTAAAGCCCTCTGCTCGCATTAACTTGCCAGGTTTTTCTCTAGTTTAATGTCTACTCATAATTATTATGCGTAAATGTAAAACTTCCGGTTGAATCAAATTGTCAAAGCTTCACGCGGAATTTGAAAAACACTGTGAGAGTAAATTTAAAAATGACTAATCATTGGGCGAATGCCAAAAATTGATTTAGAAAAGCACCAGGTGAGCACGATTTGGTCTAAAAATGTAAAAAAGCTCACAACCTTTATTGGATTGTGCACTTTTCCACACTTACATACTACATAAAGAGGGGCATCAAAAGTCTATAGCGTTCAGATCAGGCCTGCCCGGTGGATATGTTCAGGTGTATGTAGGTCGGCAGTATTTCGCGCTGACAATGACACCGATTTATTTTTGTTTAAAAGGATATTGCGAGTTGTTTATTGAAAACACGCGATATGGACAGTTGCAAAACTGGTCTTGTATATGTTATTACAGTGGCGGCTCATGTGGTACCTTCTTCAACACTTTTTTCAGGTGTAGGTAATAATGCTCTACGATATGAATTTTATTCCTACACTTGTTTAAACCCTTGTCGGAACTCATCATTTACGTTTTCGAAGAAACGTCAAGTGCATCTAAAAATAACCCCTTGCCCTCGTCGATTTATCACTTTTAATTTCTTCTGTGACACTTTTGGGCGCCCAAACGCGTGAGCACTTTGTTGATGGTATGCTGGTTCTTTGTATGGACTTCTTTCTTCGCTCTTAGATCGAGTCGTATCGTGAAAGGCATGTTAACGACGTCAAAAAAGGACATCATGAAATATGAATATTTTACTTTGAGGGGTAACTGGAGTTAACGGAGGAAAATTCTCAACATCGCGTTTTTTCAATTGCTTTGATCTGGATTTATTTGACAATCTTGAATTCCAGATGAAACGCCACCGATTCATGTAAATTTTCAAGGAAAAATTGAATAACATGTGCTCTTATCAGCGGCCAAAAACGCAGTAGCGTAGGAGAATTCGTGTAGACGTTATAATTTTCCAAATTTATTAATCTTTAAGTTTTCAATGGTTTTCATAAAATGTTTTGATAATTTGCTTTTTGCGTGAAACACCACTGACTTATAAGAATTAAAAAAAAATCAAACAAAATGTGCTCTTTTCAGTGGTTAAAGGCGCAATGGCGAAGGGGAATTCGTTTTGAAGTTGTAATTTACCGAAAATGCCAATCCGTAAATCATCAAAGCTTTTAATTATTTTTGTCAATTTGTCCTTTGCGTGAAACGCCACTGACTTTTAAGAATTTTTACGAAAAAAATCAAACAAAGAATGCTCTTTTCAACGACCTATATCGCAGTGCCGTAGGAAAATTCATTTTGAAGCTATAATTTTTTAAAAATCTTAATTCCCAAGCTAAATGCTTTTTTTGTCAATTTGCCTTTTGCTTGAAACCGCTAATTGATATGAATTTTTAAGGAACAAGAACGTGGAAAAAGAAATTTTTAATAGTTAAAGACGCAATGGAATAACGGGGTTTATTTCCAAGTTATGGTGTTCTAAGTGTATTAATCTCTGCATCTAACAGTTTTATCTCAATTTCCCCTTTGCCTGAAAAGGCACTTAGTCAATCAATAACACAAATATATGAGAGGTAATAGAGTAAAATGTGCTTTTTTTAATAGGCAAACTCTCAGTGGCGTAGAAGGACTTTTGTTTTAAAGTTTTTTAAATTTAGTAATGTCCGATTTATCAACCTTCTTTAAACTTATTTCATCTAATTTTCTTTATCAATATGTATTTAAATTTCAAGTGAAACTTCTGATTTGGGTGAATTTGCAAGGCGAGGTGGAGCTTTTGTCATTGGGCAAATTTGCAGTGGCGTAGGAGGCGGAATTTTAAAAAACATGTGATAACCATAGCATAAGGTCAAATGCTAAATTAGAAATAACATTATAAAAGGCATAAAAAAACCGTGAATAAGGAAGTTTTGATGACTGCGTGAATATGTTCTATCTGTATTAATTTGTATACACGGTATTTCTAAAAGGTCTTTACAACACCTTAGTACAGCTCGCTCGGATAAAAACAATCCACCTGAGTACAACAATTTGATTTAATAGTAAATTATTACTAAAACAGAAACAGGTACTTTATAATAATTGCGACCTTCACTTCTTCAGCATCTAACTTTCAATAACTGAAGACTAGTTGATATTGCATAAGTCATTAACGACTTAAAACCAAGTTTTCCATTTATTTTCCACACTGAAAAGCCTCTTAGTGGCCTCCTCAATTAAAACCCTACATCAAATTAGTAGGCACATAAATCATATATTTTGGTAGCAGCAATAAAATTTTCTTCGCTGGATCATCGTGCGGTAACCGACTTAAATGAAAACTACCAATAAATAAATAAAATATTCCTGGTAGCGTGCCAAAATAGAAAACCGTGGGCGGACCAAACCTCAGATGATTCGGGGTGACTAAAACGGAAACTGACACAACACGAACATTTACTTGATTATTTTTATAGGTGATTTAAAATGATTGAGCAGAATCCATGAGTAATCTATGTATATGCATTGTTTCAGGGTGCTGGTGGGCGCCCCTGAGGCTCAATCCCAGTACCAGCCCTCTAGCGTGCGATTAGGTGGTGTGGTGTACAAGTGCAGGACCGATTCTGATGATACGTGCCAGGAAATACCATTCGACAGAGATGGTAAGTCTATTTTTGAGATCTCAAAAACTGTGAAGCATCACAAAATCCGTTCACGAAATGCTCGGGTGCCACCTCGTGTCTCCAATGTGGAAAAAGTAGAAATCATGCTAATTATCGGTATAGGTACGTAGGAAGCAATTTAGTAATCTCGATGCCTGCAGTCACTTTCGGTTTTCAAAATCGAGGTGACCGCGCCCACACACACTTCGTCCATTCATGAGCGTGTGGAATATTATAGAAATAGGCGATGTTTATTACACACTAGCCTCTGGTATACTAATCATCTGTGATTTGAAGTCACCACAAGCCCTCGGCTAATTTATAACCCCAAATACCAGTCTAACGATGATAAATCTAGAGACCATATGGCAGGGTCTGTTTTCGGAAAAAGGTTAAAAAATTTTTGCTCGCGAAAATGGCGAATTCCAGCCAAACTCATAAAGCGCAAAGTGCTTTATAGTAAAACCCGGCACAAAAACTGAATAAATCACATCGCCACATGCAAGAAGTAAACATGTGGTACAGCCGCGAAACCAAATAAACGCTCGAATGTTGATGGTTATTTCTTTTTGTGAGCACACTTTTGGCCGTACGTACGTATTTGGTATTCGTAAATGGCCTGTCCTTAATCCTTTTACCACTTTTACCAGATTATCATTAATTCGAAGAAGTCGTTGTTCTGAACAAGGAGCACGAATTTTATATTATTTCTTCGTAGTGTTAGTTCAGGTAAAACAAAGGGAATAATAACAAGACTGCGCGCTCTTCTCAACAGGAAAATGATTAAGTTGATTGAAAGAGTGTTCCACTTCATCAAGGCATCAGCACTCAAAATCTAATTCCGTAGATTGGGAGCGAATTCATTATGGGGAATATGGGAGAATTTTAAATTTCCCAACAAAAAACAATATGGTTCATTCGTCAAATTCATTCAATTCATGCTGAAATATTTAACGCTTCACATCACGATAGTAATGCTTTCAGAAAGAAAAGTAATTTATTACCGACTGTGTAAGGTAAATGGAGTGTACGATCGTTTCCATAAGAAAATGAATAAGGAAAGATGGAGAGAAGGAACCCTCTAAGGTCAATTCTCGTTGATCCAGGCCGTAGAAACAGGCTAAAATTACCGACAATTCTGTGAAATTTCTGTGGGAAGAAAATGATGGTTACTTTGTTAAATATCTAGAAAATTCCCTTTCAAATCAGTCAGAATGGTCAAGGGCAGGAATGTTTTCTTAGAAAAAGAACAACTTGAAAATCTTATCATTTCCATAAGAAAATAAATGAGGAAAGAGAGAAGGATAAGGGGAAAGAAAGAATCCCCTAAGCTCAGTTCTGGTTGATTCGAAACAGACTAAATTTATCAACAATTCTATGAAATTACTTCATGAAGGAAGTGCAAGTTACTCTATTGAATAACTACAAAACATGCTTTGAAACTTTTTCTCTTTGATCAGATTGCTGCTTTAAGCGACTATAAACCCACCATAAGGCTCCAGAAACTTCCTTCGCTGTAAAATCCAGATCCTCTTCAAAAGGATCACTATTATTGTGGTGGTCGTATAATGTAATTAAATATGCCTGTAAATACTCAATGAAAGTGATGATTTTTCGGCCAAACAAACAGAAGTAGAGTATGGCATTTCCGATAATGACGTCGTTATCGGGCAGTCAACAGTACCATCGGACTTCCCACGAAAACATCTCCATAACAACTGCAATCTTCCAAGCGAAAATATCAAAACAACAATAAGACAAGCAATAGTAATTCCGGTAATGAGCCTGCGGTACTTTTATTATTAATGTGAACAATGTTTGCATTTGCCGATAAGTGACAACAGGGAGTTTTCGTACCCAAGTACACGTCATGGTCACACGATAAAATAAAATATGTGGAACCACCACTAAACATACACATGGGGTGCCCGTTTCTGGAGTTGAACACTGAGGATTTTGGTAACCATGAAACATACATAATCAGAAAAAAACTCAATTAAAAAACGTGAAAATCCAAGATGGTACTCTAAGAAAAATGCGGTGATGATGGATGACGAAAATCCAAAAGTCCAATTTTAAATACGATATTGCCACGTTGTAGGCGAGGAAAATTTGCACTGACGGAGTATGAATCATTTTGAATTATTTCGCCAAACAAACTGAGGAAAAATTAAAAACTTTTTTCCAAAATTTCAGTCTCTTGAAATACCTCCGAAAGGCATCGCAATTTTCCTGAGAACTCCGAATCGCGCAGCTTTGCCCCAATTTAACTGACCTCGTATTTTTATGGCTACCGAGATCCCCAGATGAAAGTCCAAAAACAGACACCCTGTATACTTGACATTCGCGAAATATACTAATGTCTCAAAGGTACTACTTTAAAGCTTCATTGTATGCAAATATACACGGCACGCTTATACGATGCTCTATATATGTATAGAGAAATCTATTTTATGTCTGAAGCTTAAATTTGTGGGCACGACTAAAATTATCGAAATGAATAGGAAATGTTTGTCTTTGCAGGGAACCAGTACTTTGGACTCAAGGAAATGGACCAGAAGAGCGGGCAGTGGTTCGGGGCCACTTTGAGCACCTCGGGGAGCAACGAAGGCGGCCCTGTAGTGGTACGTATTATATTCTGAAGAGTAGGGCTATAGGTTCACTTTTTTAACACTCGCCCGACCTTCTATAGCTATCAGTACAAGAATTTTGCCAACACTTCAGGAGACAAGAATTACGAGCATCTTAAGTGAAATCGACATGGAATCCCACGAGGCTCGAACAAGAACTCGTTGGGAGATTCGCGAGGTCGTTAACAAAGCATTCTAATCGATTTGTTTTTATCGTCAAGATATGAAGGAATTTTAGCGATTACAAAGACTTTTAATTCAGTAAAAACTGAAGAACAAATACCTCTTTGTAAAAATGATCTCTGCAGGGTACCGTACTGTCACCTATTCAAAACGTAGTATTATTATCAGACGAGCCTGTGAAGTGCGACATTTCGTCACCCGAAGAAGAGTTTAAAAATAAGTGTTTACACAAAAGGGGGCGCGATCTTGAGGAAAACAAAGAATTGTCGAGGCATTTTTAGGCTCGGCCTGCGATAAACTCTTCGTCTGGGTCGTCACGGATCAACGTGTGCAACTGCATCGGATTGTGTCGGAAAAAATAGCAAATTACCTTGTTGACGTGAGAAAATCACCTGTAGAGCTGTTTCTTTTAAACTTACCCGTATCAAAATTATTGCTGTTTCAATCTATAGAATTTCTACAAAATGTCAATTTCATTTAAACAGAGACGGACGGGATCCGATTTTTGCCCCGGTGGCAAAATCACCTGCTGGCCAAATCAAATTTTCATGCCTTTCGTCTACCTAAAAAATCGAGTTTCAGAATTTAAGCCGAACCTCAAAAAAAGCAAAAGCAAGTTCCGAAAAAACTGATTAATTGCAAAAAATATCACGTTCGTCCAAGCATCTGCGGAATATGGTGTGGCCATTCATGACGTCAAAATGACGTGCCTTGTGTGTGACATACATTTTATTGACGTCATTTCCGGAGAATGTTTTACTCCCAAAATCTATGCGAGTGGACACATCACACCCCGGAACTGACATCATTATGACGTGTGTCTGATTGCAGACACACGTCATATTGATGTTACTTGCAGAGCATTGCAGCTCCCAAGACTACGCCCTTGGACGTAGAAATAATATCCACTTCTCCAATTGAAGTATCTGAACCTCGTCTAGAATTTGTCTTCGTTTAAGGCGATCATTCCCCATCTCCATCATCCAATCCAGCTCGATTTAAAATACGCTCATACCCTCAAGTGAATGAATAGACCCGTCATCGCACTTATTTGATTTGAAATCCGTGCTGTGACTTTCGCAACGGACGGCATTGGGGGACTCAACCGTATCCAGGTTATTTCTGGCACGCGGTCGGTCCAGAAATAGACGACATCCGAAACCGAAAGTCTGGATGCGAGCGGATCTTCACGATTACGATTATTGTTACAATTCCAAGGCAGCCATCTTCGATTAAAGTGCCAGAGCCGTTATCAATCCACAATTTTTTGGAGAATTAATTAATATTTATGACTTCCGCTCGGATCAATTAAGAAAAATCCGAGTTATTGTTGTGAGTTGATAAGGCGGAATGAGTGAAAGAATTCTTTGATAAAATGACGACGCATTTAGACTACGATTATGACAGCTATTAAAAGTGCATAATGCGGGAGCCTTATAGATGATTGCCACCCAAATCACTAGAATTTTTGTTTGGGGTATGATAGCTGTTGAATTGCTAGTGATTTTTCCTTGGTTTATTGGTTCTTTCTGCTTCCCCTCGGTCTGGCAAAGGTCTATTGCAGGTCAATTCGGCTTAACCGGCCGGAGCACGCGAAAACTCTTAAGAAATCTAGAGCGAAAACAAAGTGTCTTGTTTTGATTTTTTTGTCAGGTTACTTCGTTATTAATTGTCGCTGTTAATGATGTTGTTTATGTCTCTGTATATTTTCACTTCTTGCGGTAGATTTTATGAAAAACTGCATGGGAAAATTATGGGCTAAACTGGTTAAATCCGATTTTACTCAGGCGAATTGCTTTTTTGCGAAATAGCAGTCTCATCCATTGATTTCTCTGGCACTGTCAGTGTTTTTCCTGTGCTTCCGTGTTCATTATCCTTAATGGGAGTTTACCGCAAATATAGCTTCAGTTAAAATCGTAATAAGATAAACTGTGATATGTATCAACTTTTGTATTACACCCTATACAGAGTATCCCAAATAATGTGAGCTCCATGGGGATTATGGAAACGGTAAAACAGACAAGGTGACTCAAATTAGATAAAACATGCTCATTTTTATACCTCTTGAGAAAATTGTTCTAAAATGAAAAATATGTACAAAGGTTGTCAAAACATGAACAAAAAACTGAAAATTGCGATTTTTTAAAATTATAAATTTTGCGTAAACCGTTTGAGTAAATTCTGCGAAATTTGGCAGTTCTCTATTATTGACAACTGCCAATCGGATGGCGTTCTCCGAGTTGTTCCAGGCTTTCTAGATTTTGAGCCATTATATTCAATTTCGTTATTTCTTATGGCCGCCATATTGGAATTTGGTGGCACCGAATGGGCTATAAAAAAGCTTTTTAACCATGTATGACAAGGATGCCTTTGGACCTACCAAAGTAGAAAAAATAAACAAAAGCATCATTTCATCTCAGTAGGCTTAGAAACAAGTGCTTTCCTTTATATTTTTCAAAGAGCACTGATTTATCACATATTCTATTTAATGAGTACTTGTTTCTGAGCCTACTAAGGTGAAATGATGCTTTTGTTTATTTTGTCCACTTTGGTACTTTTATCACACATGGTTAAAAAGCTTTTTTTATTGCCTACTCGATGCCATTAAAGCTCAATGTGGCGGCCTTAAGAAATAACAAAATTAAATATAATGGCTCTAAATTTAGAAAGCCTGAAGAAATTTTGAGAAAGCCACTCGATTGGTAGTTATAGACTAATAGACTAATAGAAAACTGCCACCTTTCGTAGAATTTACTCAAATAGTTTACTCAAAATTTATGATTTTTGAAAGTCAAAGTTTTCAATTTTTGCTCATATTTTGACAACCGCTGTACATATTTTAAATTTTAAGACATTTTCTGAACAGGTATAAAAATGCTTTTTTTCTAATTTGAGTCACCTTGCATCTCTTACCGTTTTCATAATCCCTATGGAACTCACTTTATTTGGGACGCCGCGTATATCAGATCCGTGTGGTTGATTGCGTAGCGGCATATTATCAGGTGTAATGAGAATAATTCCAAAAATGAACGTATATTTTTGTTGCTTTCAGGCATGTGCCCCTCGCTACGTATGGTATAGCAAGGAAATGAACCGAAGGGATCCTGTAGGGACATGCTTCGTTGCCGATTCTTTATTTGAGAAGTTTGAAGAGTACTCTCCCTGCAGAACGAGTAAGTATACGTTAAAACGTTCTCATGCCAATCTGAGTATAGCTACCCAATTAAGAGTCTTAAGTGGGCTTTTATGCCTTAAAGATAACCGAAACCACCCCCTCAAGTAGAGCAATTTATATTTCATCGCTCACTTCTGAAGTATGCCTGTTTAGCATCAGGTTCAAATGCACTCTTGGAAGTCGAAAGTGAAAAAGTGATTGCAGAAGTTTGTTCCTAAAATAGTGTCGGGACGTAAACATTCCTTTGAAACGGATATAAAGGGATAAAGATTCCCGTGTTTACTCGCCTCGGGATGTATATTTTTTATCAAGGGGAAGTCGTTAATTAGCTCGATGTTTGATGATGCTCTGGGGTGGCGGAGGGTGTTCAGATAATTAGAGGCCGCGTGTTTTGAATTTTAAGGCCAAAATTAGATTTTTCTTCTTTCCAGAATTACTTGCGAGTTGGTCCGCTAGTGAATGAATGCATTAGCAATGCATTTTGAAGTACCTGATTTGCTTGAGTAATCAACAAGTTCCTTGAGTACATATTGCATAAAAAGTACTGGCGGCGTTTGTTTACCATCTCCAAGCCGAGCCTTTCATTTAGCACCGTTTAACGATGACGATTTTACGAAATTTTAGTGCTTGTGACAAACGGTGCACGTGCGACTCCATCTGCAGACCAGATGGGGTCGCGTATCCGCATCCCGTAAATCGAGACCCACAAAGTCGTTTCTTGCCTGGTTTTCTCATTTCCTATAGGACTTTTTTGTTGTTCGCTTCTCATGCCTCCTCACGTCCGATGACAATTGATCAACATGTGCTCGGAAACTGCCAAATTACAACAAAAACGAGGGTAGTAAAAATCGCTTAGCCGGGTCGTAAAGAGAGTATTTGTAATTTAAAAGATCGCAGCGTAACTAATGGAGAACCACACCGCTGTAAACAGCCTCCTTTTTTAGAGCGGCACTTAATTAAGGCTTAAATTTAATCTCGAAGAAGATCTATGTTCAACATGTGTCAGGGATTAATTTGTCGCTTGTTTTCAGGTAATTGGGGATACCATCGCCAGGGATCTTGCCAGGCTGGGTTTAGTGCGGCCATCAATTCCGTGAGTATCCTAAAAATAGGTGGGGAATTCGGTTTTTAACGTGTGTTGATCTCGAATCATCATCAAAACAACAGAAGAAGAAAACGATTATTGTGAACAATCCATGGAGCAAGTATGATACTGCCGTCTGGATCACCTTTTTGTAATGTGCCAGGTTGGAATAACTATACGCGAGTCAAAAATATAACACTTTATTAACTTCTCGATAATACAAGAGCGGAAGCGAGGCGTAAAGACCCTTTTATGTAAGTGTCTGTGAAGATGAGTCGTGAAGGTTTCTGCTGGACTTGAGCTTGACTGCTTTACTGACTTTTTGTTGTGTAGACGTACCCTATTTATATACATGATATCTACATGGACTTTGCCAAAGTACATTAACAAGGGTAGTTTGAACCTTAAACAGTACTGAGACTTTGAGTCTCAACTAATTACAATATGATGAGTTAGCTATATCGGACAAAGGAATTGTGTTTCTACGTAAATATACATTCTAATTAGGTTCTAATATTGTCCTTAGGTTTCCATGAGAAAGTAATATAAGTAGTAATGTAAGAGGTTAATACATATAATATAATAATACATATGCGTAACCTGGGGTGCTTTACATTTTTATGTGTATACCAAAGGGTCAGGACACAAACAGTAGTTTTGGAAATATATAGTTTATTTTATCAAACAACGCTTCATACAATTAAGACAAACAGTAAGAAACAAACCAAAAACCGGAAAAATTAAATATATGTATGTATGTGTCGCAAGTAAAGGCTCGCTGAAAAATACCAATGGTTTTCTCTACTTACGTCTGCCTCCTCAGATGACACAAAGAATAAAACTTTCATCTTATTTATGGTTACAAATTTTGAGATAAAAAGGGAAAGTGAGAAGTAGCAAGAACAGCAATTTTTGAATATCTGAACGAGAAAAAACCCAGTTCGTGCTTAGCCTTCAGTTCAAAAGTTCAAAACCTTGTAATTATTGCATATCAAACGCAGCTCAAATGGTTTTGAAAAGAATTATTCGAAAACCAATAAAAATAGCTATAGGAAATACAGGTTGTCTTAGAGAAAAGCAATTTTTCCAATATAGAGTTTAAAGTGTGTCTTATGCTCGAATTAAAGAAAGATTTTTTTGGTGCTTTTTGTGTTAAAGAAAAAAGCAGGGGCTCTATAATATATCTGGAGATGAAAGCCCTGGTGTAATATTAATAGCATCTGTGTAAAAGCGACACAAAACCCGTGAAGAACGATAAAAAGTAGTTTTTACAGCTTTGTAATTGTTTAAAAATACAGATTGTCCGTTTCTGGAGCTCAACCATGGGGATATCGGAAACATAAAAGATTGAGGTCGATTATATTGGGGCAAAGTTATGCAATTTGAAAAACTCAGGAAAATTGCGAACTTTAAGAGGTATTCGCAAAAAGTGAAATTTTGGAAAAAAAGAATTTATTTTTTCTTCAACTTATTTGACGAAGTAATTCAAAATGATTAACACTTTATCATTGCAACTTTTCTTCTCCTACAATGAGGCGATGTCGTATCTCAAATCCAACGTTTCGATTTTCGACAATCATCACCAACGTGGTTTTTCTCATGGGCGCTACTTTGAATTTTCAAATTTTTGAATTTAGCGTTTTCTGATTACAAAGACGTAATCCAGTTCTTCATGAACATTCGTTTCTGGAGCTCAATCATGGGGATCTTGGTAACCGTATGAGATGCGATGTCGGTGAAATTGGCGCAATTCGAAGTTTTGGAAAAAACTGGAATTTTTAAAATAAATTTTTATTTTTTCCATAGTTTATTTACCGAGGAAGCATTAAAATAGCTGAATTCAAAAATGCGAAAGGAGGCGCTTATTAAAAAGAGTAGTTGATGGTGGTTGCCGAAAATCAACACGTCGGATTCCAAATATCAAATAGCAGCGTTGTAGAAGAGGAAAAATTGCAGCGATGAAGTATCAATCATTTTGAGTTATCTCGCCAAATAAGCTGAGGAAAGTTAAAAACATTTTTCCAAAATTTAAGTTGTTTTTTTCGAATATTTTAAAGTCCTTGAACTTTAATTTTGCCGACTTCATATCTTTTATAGACACCGAGATCCCTATGGTTGAGCTTCAGAAATGGAACCTTGTATCTCACTTATAATCTCACGAAGCCTTTTTGGCAACAATGAACTAGATCGGATTGGTTCCTATCAATTGAATTTCAGTCGGAGATCAAAAGGTGATAGAACGCATGGTGAAAAGATCTGTGATTCGTGCCAATGTTAAATTATTTTAGTAATATCACACTACATTTCGTCCTCATTTTCCGAAAATGGCATTAAATTACATATGAAAGCATTTCAAATCCAACTGCACATGCAATATAAAAGTCCATGTCAAAACATACGAGCGCGTAAATATAACACACGATCTCATAGAACGTCGCAGCCATAAAACGTTCGCATAAAGAATTTGAAATTCAATGGCCAGTATCTTCAGTTCCTTATCTGAGAGGATCTAGAGAAACATTACAGTTCCTCGGTGTTTAGCTTTTAAATGGCAAAGCAACAAGAACTAGTTGGGCAATAGCGATTTGTCATCTCGATCGTAATGCTTTCGGTAAGTTTATTCTTAGAGCAGAGGTATGTGCCTTTTGCTTAGTGGGTCGAAAGATGTCCAGTTGATAGAAAGGGTACATACATAGATATTTCATTTTCAGTGATCATTATAGAACCACAAAAAAGTAGAAGGTAGGTACATATGTCTAAAAAAAAAGACTTTCAACCCAATTACGTCGACTCTGAAAAAATGCAGATATTCTTCAACCCTGTTAATTCGAAATTCCTTCAAAACTATTTGTTTAGATTAAAATTTTCTTAAGTTATATAAATTTATGATCGAACACGTACTTGTCCTTATGCTTTTAACCACCCATTAAAACCACTGATTCCCGTAACACTAAATCCTTCTGATACTGTCGCGGTCTATTAAAACGTACTTGATTAAATAAGCGCCGATTACCTAAGACATGCCTCTATATAAATTATCTTAAGTGCACACATACATAAGTGTAAGTACACACTTCTTATGACCGTAAAAGTCCAAAACACTCCCTTTTAACCACAATGCGTTTGGAGAGTTCTCGATTAACATGTATTGTCGGAATGGACAGTTTTAGCAGTGCCTTAATAAGAAACGAGACTTGTTGCGATCCTCGGTGATTTTACTGATCGTTTGAGCTCTGCAAATCGTAAATTGTCCAGTCACAATTTGGTCTTCAATCAACTAAAAGTCAGTCAGGTTGTAACAATCCTTTGCATAATAGTCGAGAAATTTCTTTACAAGACGCGTAGGGCAGGTATATTATAACAGCTACGTTTATGCAACCGATTAGGAAATGTTTTGTGAAACGAGTGGGATTCTAAGAAGAGTTACACAGAATTGCATTTATTAATGAACTTCATAAATTATTTTTCCTAATTTTACTGTATGATAAAAAAAAATCACAAATTCCTTTGCAACTATTCAAATTTAAGGAAATTTTACGTTCTAGACACAAAAATAATCCATTAAATCGTGTAGTTTGAGAAATTAAATTGCTAACTGGTTTTCGGTTAATATATTCTTGACATAATGGAGGAAAAATTAGGTCAGAAAGCATCTAGTCAACCTAATAATACGGCAGACGTAAAATTTTAAATTAACAGTCACTAGAATCAACAATGTTTTATTCAATAGAACTTTCATTTTGGATTGTACTCAGAAATTCTTACTGAACTTTATTTCAAAATTACCAAAAAAAGTAATATTGTCTTTGGTACAGATTCTTGACATAATGATGGCGGAATTTTGTTACAGAGCGCATGATGAAATTGCAAAATTGTGACAATTCCAATTAAATAAATTGTTAACTTCGATTTAAACTTTCCTGCCCGATTGAACTTTAAATATCGACAAAAGTAGAGGACGTTACGAAACCTCCCAAAAAGCCCCAAAGTGAGCTATAACAGTCTGAATAATGCCAAGTCACTGTACACACATACGTCCTATAAGGCATTAAAAAGGACCCGGCCACGGGTTGTGTAACTCTGTGATGAATAAAAAATACCAGGCCTAATTATGTGCTTATAAGGTGTTAGTTTTAATGCTTCTACGGATCAATGCAGATGGAGAGATCGAGGTGTCAAAATAGTCATTAAGGTTAAAGCCTTTTTTTCAGGTGCCCCATTCAAAGCGAGATTTCGGACGTAAATATGACGGCTCGTTTCAGATTGAGTACGAGCTCTTTTCGTCGGAGTGGGCACACATTATGGGATGATGAATGATTTTTGAGATTTCTGTACAGTTAAGTTGATCTTGGCGGAAAAGCCGCTCCGAAAGGCTCGCCGTAATTTCATAAATTCCATGTGTCATTTGGTCATAATTTCTTCACGGTATTTGAGTTTATTAGGAAGAAATTCATCTTTGTGCCTTGAAGTAGGTACACGCATAGTCCATTACGAAGAGAAATTCTTCTGCGAAATAGATTACGACCAACTCGCGAGCTTTGCGCCTGATTTTTGCATTATGAAGTTATTACTTGTCGATGTTTAATTCCTGTGCACGTTCGGCGATTCGATACAGGCCATTGATTAATTTGTCCATACTACCACCTGAAGACTTTCTTTGGAAAATTCCCTTGCGATTACTTAAACTTGAGTGAAGATACTGCATTTTAAACCTGCCGTTAATACTTCAACGATAAATAACCTCCGATAATTTGTCGGTTTAAGTGCAATAAATTAATGGCCGCGATTAAAAGTTAAAAATGTTAAAAAAAAAATCGCGGTGTTTTCCAAATAACAGGGCACTAATGGGCAAAAGAAGCCAACGGGCGGTCTTCGGCCTGTTAACCAGCTGTTAACGTGCGCCGACAAAATGACCATCCATCAAAATGTGCAACTTATGGGCTCGTCAGTTTGCAGCTTTTACTCATTACGATAGCCCTGCATATATAGAGGACATACTGGGCGCGACCCTGGTGGTGAGAGGGGCTGTGAGCTTTTTCTATTATCGATTTTTCTTTAGTCTGAATGCACCTTCTAAAATGAAAAACTACTTAATAAAACTTGATGAAAGTAAAGTTCAAACAATGTTGTTGATGGCCATCGGCAACTTCCATTTTGGTCCACATGCATTAATGCATTATAAAATTCCTGCCACGCATGCTTTAATACCGGTATTACTTTTTCCTTATTCTCATTCTCTGCAGTGCACAACTCTTAAAAGATACCAGCAGACTATACCGATTACATAATAAAGTCGTAAAACTTGTCAACCTTTTTCGGCCCTTCTTTGAATTTTGATGCCAGTACCAAATATGTACCAAATGTAGGAAAGTGCACGAACAGAGTTCAACATTATTTTTTTTATGCTAAACTTCATCGTTACAGATCTGCGTATGGTCTTTTGCAGCAAAGATGCCACAAGAATCTATGCTTGGTCCGCTGCTCTATATTCCTTATGTTAATCACCTCACAATTACTTGTTTATTATTACAAGAGTCTGTCTACTAAAACAATTCAATGTGCAGGTGACACCACTTTCTCTGAAAAATGCATTCGAGTGCGAACCAAATGCGTGCACTAATGGCTCAAGTGCAACAACTTGCATTTGAAAATAGAAAAGAAAAAATACTCTCGAATTTACCCTTAAAAGTACGATGTCCATGCAGCCAGCCGGCTTCCTTGGCACCCCTCTAGATTCTAGTAGGTTGAGCTGGAAAACTCACATAAAGAGTTTAACACCCAAACTGTGAAGCGTTATTTATTTGCTTTGCAGAGTTTGCCAATATGCGTTGTCACAAGTTCACAGAGCAGCATGCGGGGTGTCTGTTTCTGGAGGTGAACCATGAGGATCTCGGTAATCAATTTGGAGTTATGTCATTTCAAAATTTGAAAAATTTGAAAATTCAAGATGGCCCCCATAAGAAAAATAAAATCGGAATGTCGGATTTGCATAAAACGTGGTAAAAAAGGAAAAGTTGCAATGACAAAGTGCAAAGAATAAAAATGTTTTTCCAAAGTTTCAACTTTTTTCCAATACCCCTGAAATAAAGAATTTTTCAAATTTTAAAATTGCATATTGTTGAACTCCAAATTGCGTGACTTAACCGACCTCGTATCTTTTATTGTTACCGCGAACCCCATGGTTGAACCCCGAAAACGAACACCCTGTACAATATGACTAGAATTTCTTATAAACGTTAATATTTTAAAAACACTCAACGGATTGGATGACGGTATCCAGATTGTAAAAAGCTGTATTCAGGGTACTGGAAGGTTTGAGTTATAAGAGAATGGTGTTGAGACCTCTTTAAATTCCTGAATATTTTGAGTCATGTTAGATTGAATTACGTATACGCTGACACTGTTGGCTCGCATCACGGACATGTAACCAGAAACAGACATACCTTATATCTCATAACCACTCAACATCCACTTGCTCACATGAAGAATTATCTGGTATTGCCAGGAAAAGGCCATTGATTAGAACAATTTACTGACAAATTTATCTACAAAATAATTTCCATGGAAACTACGAAACTGATCTACACTTATACACAAACTTAAGGAAACTTTTTAAATTTTCAGAAATAAATTAAATAATTATTAATAAAAAAAGTAATTAGACCCTGTGAAACGTCCATATGCCGTGTGTCCTCCGATAGATGAACCAACTCTTGTAAAAGGCAAAAAATGTTCGATTAAAATTTTCATTTTTTGAGGTTCAGCCATGCTTGGTTAAAGACTAATTTCTGACATAACATCATTTTTAGAAAATTAAGTACATATGTTTTTTCATGTCATTTTCAACAATTTTATTTTTACCATTTATTTATTCTCGGACTTCCTTTAAATATTCGACAGTCACATTTCTTTTAAAATGACAGTTGCTCTGCGAATTCTACACAAATGATTACTGATTGGTTAAATGATTAATTTGATGAAAGATGGCTTGAGATAATGAGCCGGACATCTTGGCCGTCCAGATCTCCAGACCTTACGATAATGGATTTTTTTGTTTGGGCAATAATGAAACAAATAGTTTGTGAAGAACACATTCCAAATGATGCCGAAATATTAAAAAAGAGAATAACATATGCAGTTCAATTAATTGATAGAGAACAAATACAGGCAGCTTTTAGAAAACTCCGATACCGTATTGAAAAGTGTGCAAATTTAGAAGATTTAGTGGAGCTTTTGTTTATTGTTAGTTTTTCCAGAATTTCTTTAGTTTTGTTCATTAGTATAGTATATTGTGCCTTTATTTCGCCGCTTCCATAGGTTTCCTCGGTAGTTACCAGGACATTGATCTATTCACACTTAATTATATACCCAACACATCAGAGACTTAAAAGCTTTAAAAATGCAGTTAAGAGAGCATTATTGCAGTTATTTCCATTTAATTTTCTTCGTCTTAAATTATGGGGATGAAATCTGTTGCCAGAGATATCTCAAGACGTTCATGTTTCAATTGCAAATAAACAAGAACGAATAACTAAAATCGATTTGTCATGTTTCACATATCGTTTTCCGCATACGCTTAATCTGCTTCGTATCTGATCAAAGTGTCATAAATGGGCTCTCTTAGCGGTTTCAGGCATGGGATGAACATTTTTTTCCCATTAGGCCATGTAAAGACCACTGTTTTACGTACTTTTGCTAGCAGTATTTATGAGAACTTATTAAAGATGACTAACTTTTATTCCAGGTGGGGGATCGTCTGTTTGTGGGGGCTCCCGGAAGTTACTATTGGCAAGGTAATTATTGATTTTTTGTTTGTTAAGCAATTGTATGATTTTTTTTTAGTTTGTTTTTTAAGGTTGATTTGCAGGATTTCTTCTCGTGAGATCGCTTGTTAAATTTTAGTTTCCTTCAGGCTAAGCCCCAGTAGCTGTCCATTGGAACATGTGAAAAATGTCTTTTCTACTTTATGTTTCAGGGCAAATGTACTCGATTGATGCCCACGCAAGGTTTAACTATACACCCGGCCTGTTGGGCACTACATATGGCGCCAAAGGTATTCTTTTAGCTAGCGTCGGACATACCTACCATCCTAATCAGCGCCACCATTTTAATACAAAATACAGACTAAATATCACAGAAACGATTAATACGATAATAATTATTAATAATTATGGGGTTTTGCACAAATTTTTGGAAAGCAGAGACCACGCTCACTTGAATAACGTGTAAAACCCCATTCGCTTTTCTGGGATTCTTAAATACTTGTGTTCATAAATAAATAGATCAAGTCAATCAATTTTATCAGTCCAAATCAATCAGAAACGAATGTATTGCGATCCAGCCTCAATTTCAATATTTATGAACAGAATTCATTAGTACTTGTGCCTCTACCATTCCATACCATATAAAACTGTATTTACTAGAAGAAATATCGCGCTGTCGCTAGTAAAGAATGCATATAAACACACTCGTGTTATAAATTGTTTTAAGCGAAACTGTATATGCAATAATTAATAGTATTTTAAATCGGTCTGAAGTGGATTAATAGTATCGGTTTGCCGCAAAATGTCGTGCGCCGTTTTAGTTTTATTACTCCGTTTCTCGATGGATCAGTTATGAGTATTTTAAAAATCCCAGAATGAGAAATAAATCAACCGAACATAGCCCTACCAGTCACGACAAACCAACCCATTTGGTGTAGGAGTGTTAACCATCGGGGTGCAGTTTTTACTAATGGTCATTGTTAATCCAGTACTAAATTTTTGGGCTTCTAATCACATACTAAAAAAGAGTTATTGTTTGTTGTATTTTCGTTTTTTCCTCTGGAAATTTGCTAAAATACTGATTGTTCCTACAAAATCATATTTTTTCTTGGTAACTCCGTTATTAAAGCTATGACCTAGTATTTACAAGAACTATTTATTTTAACAGATGGTCGGTGTTACGTCGATAGACCTACGCAATCGCGTTCACAGTGACCACACACTTTTAATTGTCTCAATGATTCGCTACTTAAAAGGCAATAGGTATGAAAAGCTCACTTTCTGCCACTCTTGCCTGAAGGCCGCAAAGCGATGCCATAACAGGTTGATTGATTGATTTAACATTGATTTTTTGAATTCGAAAGACAAAAACCTGATGGGATAATGTCTGGACAACGGGCAGGCCAAAGATGTTCCGAGTGGACACCTATCCATCTTTCAGGAAATGTATATGATGGACATCTCCCTACAACTCTTGTGTTATGTGCTGGTGCACGCGGAACCAAGAGTTGTGTTAAAGCTAACGAAAGATTATCCTACAAATCCCTTTCAAGTAAGATGCGGTAGCGTTCGCTAGTAGGGGAACAGTTATAGGAAAAAGGACCACCAATTATTCTAGTGCCCAATATTCCGATCCACATGTTAAGCTCCAAGTGAAGTCAGCGATGCGCCAGTTTGCAGACAGGGGGGTTCTCGTTGGACCAGTAATGCGTATTTCTTCTGCTGAAACCTTTTTGATCCATCTCACCAAATAATTTTATGTGAAACATTTTAATTGTCTACAAATTTCCGTGGATACCGTTTGCAAAGTGCTCCTTGCCTTTCGTTATGTTAAGGTAAGAGTCCCCGAGAACTTCTAAATTTAAGGGAATGGTACCTTTATTTGCGTAAAACAAACCAAGCTGCTGATTTGGGGATACCTGTGACGAGTTCAATTTCGCGAAGCGATATTTCGGGATTTTCAGTGACCTATTACGTTACATGCTCTTCGTGTTCTTCGTTGCAGCGTTTGTTGCGATTCGTTATTGGTTTTTTATTAGAAAAAATTCTATTAAAATCAACAAATAATTTACCAGAGCCGTATTCAGAAAAAAAGTTGACAATCGTTCTTGACAAACGAAACGCCACAGAAGATTATCACGTTGAAGCTTATAAAACTGCAACAGAAGTAACAAAATGGAGGTTTTCATTTTCTTCCATTTCTTGTCATAACTCTGTACAAAGTGGAAAAGAAATACGAAAAAAAAATTTTTTTCCGAAATAACTGGAAAATCAAAAATAATTTTATAGATATGTTTGCACTGCGAAACTGCTCACTCGAGTGAGCAACTTTTTCATATTTAAGCAAATTTGTATTTATTGCCGTTTACGAGATTCCCATGCTAGACATCTTTTTCTTGGACACACTGTAGTGGAAAAGGATGTTGCAGGAAACTGAGAATTTTTTATGAGAGATTATAATGAGAATAATTATTGATTATTTTACCTTTTAGTTGTAGTCACAATTACTACACCTGTTTTTGGGTAAATTAAGTGTTTTGCACAAAAACTCTTCATTTTCACCATCGCAAACATTGCGGACAGTAACTAAAATTAAAAAAGTCGTTGTGATGCTGGAAAATATCTTGCTTTTGATTAATGAATTTCAAAGGCTAAAAAATATTTAATGATTACTTTTTTTAAATGCAAAAAATAAAATTGCATAGAGGGCCGCCATAGACTCCATGTAACGTCAATTTGTTGCGTCAGAAATGCGCAATGTAGCTGCACAATCGAAACATATACGACAGAAGAGAGATTATGGTATCGTCATTCCGTCTGATTTCGTCACCATGGATTAATACCCCAAACTGTCAATGACAATGTTACGTCCACTTCTATCGTTTGTTTATATGATGGTCTCGATCAACGCTCTTGAAGAAGTGGGTGTAATGATGTTTTTTACAGTTTTGTCCTTCCTTTTTGGCGGTGGAAGTAACGGCGCCCTGACATTTTATGTCTTATATACTTGAGTCATTCATGCCCGTACACAACGCATCTTCGGCAGCAAAGTGACATTATAAGCGTATCGTTGCTCCCGGCGTAGCACTTTAGTTGACAATGACAGAAAAATTGTCGCCATCTTGGTTTCGTAGAAACGCCTTCAGTTTATCCAATCAGAAATCGAAAAATTGAAAGCGGTGTCATAGACATTCTGTAATATGCGATTCAATGGCGTAGCTAATTCGTTCCTTCAACCTAGTGTGTGTCCCAGATTTTATGCGATAGCAATTATCTCAAAGCGTCGTTTAAGCCTGGGTATGAATCAGGCTTTAGCATACCTCCTCAATTACGAACCGCAATTGCATATTCTTACATTTCAACATCAAATAGTGCGAACAGTAAAAGGTCTCAAAAATGTCCCCATAAAACGCTTTGTATCATAAACGAATGACCACAGAATGTGTCCTAGATCCGCCTAGAATTTATGTCCCTTTTCCAATGGATCACCCCGTAGATAATTTATATTATGTGTCGATTTATTTATTTATTTTATTATTATTACAATATCTTTTATTTAAGCTTAAGCGCACTACTATCTGGCCATAAATATTTTACTTGCCCTGTCAAGCTAATGAAAACTTGACTTAAGTTAATTAAACTGACCCAGTGTTGTAATACGTATTTTTAGATGTATTCTTTATGCACGTACGAAATTCTCAGATTTAACGAGCTGTGCCATCAATTCAATTTGTTTGTGAAAAACAAATATTAATCACGCGTAAACGTTAAAGACGGCTTAGAATTAACAAGCTGTTTCGAAGCTTTGCTTTGACCTTAAAAAGTAATACTATACAGAAAAGCCTACTAAAGTAGAGGACATCCACACCACCATCATCGTAGTAGAGCGTTTTCGGGGAATGACGTTAAAATGACGACGTAAAACGCAACTTAAATCTTCAATGCCATTAAAACCACGTTATTTTAACGTCGGACCTGAGAAATCCAGAATTTGATTGATTGTGTGCTTTTTCTTAAACAGTAACTTTCCTCGTGGATTGCGGAGGTTTGTACATTTCACTGCCAGATATGTTGTTTAGTCGTCACGTAGACGTGAAAGCATTATCAACCTCATCAGTTAGTGTATTCATTGCTTGGCGCACATAAGCAAAGGTAATTTTAATTTCGATTGGGTTGGGGGAGTCTGTCCAAGATAATACCCAATTATTGCTATTTTCACCTGATAAGATATGATCTTCTCGGAACACGAACAACTTGAGAATGGATAAAACAATTAATTTTGCTCGAGGCGCTTCAATTCGATTATCGGTTCCGTTATAGAGGGCATTTAGTAAATCTCCCGATCTAGAGGTTGCAATCTGGGTCATAAGGAAACCGACGTATCAATCGCCGACTATTTCGTATCTTGGATCTTTATTATAATAGCATAATACACTATCTTCACCTTGCAGCATCGAATGGCCATAAATCTACTAGATAGTTTATCCCGGGATCGATCTCAGAATTTCTGATTTCGTGCTTAAAATTCTAATAGGAAAAACTTGATGATTTTCAACTTGCACATGTTTATAAATAATTGTTGTGAGCACAGCTGTAAGTTTCTTAATACCTGTGAGCAAAACGGAATTGCGGTCGTATTTTTAGCAGGGGTCTATTAATAATAGCCGCATACATAGGTTTGCTGTCCGTGCCTAAGCTCGTTGTTAGTGAATTTCTTGTGAACATAATTATTATTAGGTATAGGTACTTGGTACAGGGTCTTTATGGGTCGCGGAACAAGACCAAAGGCTAATCAACAATCGACTTCATTTTGGTATTGCCGAAGAGAGATTTCCATCTGAAAGTGGATACTAATGTAAACACCAAAAAACTCGGTTATGAGAGTATTATTGCAGGGTGGGAACGAGATTCTCAAGTAAGGAAAAGAGAGAGAAATTTTGCGCTCTTGCTAAAATTCTTCTTGACGTCATGGTGAACCTTATAGGGCAATTTAACAGAAAGGAAAATTTACTAGAAATTCTTCCCCTGCACATTGAGAAACCGCTAAAAGGACATTTCCCTATCGTACTCATACAAAATTACTACAAATCAATTATTCAATCGTATGCTGCTCAGTTAATATGATAATTCCGTTTTTCCTCGATGCTCCGTAGAGGAAGCGTATGTTGTGTATTTATAGGATATTAACCCAAATTAATTTAAGAACTGCCAGATTCATTGAAAACTGTTGCCCGTTGCACATCATCTTAGCCACTACCTTGAAAACTGTATTTTTAGGACATCTGGAAATAACATAACATTATATCCAGTTAGTGTAGTGTCTCTAGATTTATGTGCAAGGAATGAACGTCATGGTTAACAAATTCCTAAGGAATTTTAAAGGCAGATCCGGAGCGTGCTGTACAAATCGGAAAATCTGCGTCAAACAATAATAAACGATCAGTTTTTCAAATTGCCCTGGGTGACTGTTCCAACTTTCAATGTTTTTACCATAACAAACGTTTAAAAATAGGCTTGCGATGTGGTTTCCTTGTTAAAATCGCTTTATAGAACGATATATGTGGAGAATTCGTACAGAAATTTGTGAGGCAGTAACTCGATCGCTTATTCAGTTATAGCGAATAATTCTCCTTTTACGGTTGTTTCGCTATTGAGAATAATTGGGAATTTGCTGCAGCTTGTGCTAATAAATGTCGTTTATGATGTGGGTTTTATGTTATAAATAATGCGTTTAGCTGCGAAACACTGTCATAGATTTTAAATGCTTATATTGGTTGCTTTTAGGTAATATCGTACTCATAACGGCTTACAGCTTTGGGTGTATACATTTTCACCTGATCCTATGCATATAAATTCATAATTTTATTGATATCTAATTACAAAGTATTAGGTTTCAGTAAGCTCACTTAAGAGGGATTCAACTGTGGTATGGGATACCCACCCTACTTCTCTGAATCCACGATAAGGTGATTGACTGATTAGTCTTGAACTCAGACTTTAATGAATTACTATGCAAAGGATTCTCCTGACATTTTATTAGTTACACTCAAACACCGTAGAATGAATCACACAAAATTTCAATTTTATTGTTTACCGATAACCACTTCCAGGTTCTGTGCACCAGCAAAGCCTTGAAATCAGGCCCGCAGTATTCCAAACCCGCGAAGGAAAACAACAAGATGATGATTCTTACTTGGGTTACTCCACCATTGTGGGTGACTTCCTGGGTACCGGAGAACAGGGTATTGCTGTTGGGATGCCCCGCGGAGCGGAGCTGCATGGGAAGGTACCTATCTGCATTTTGAAGTTCAGTGGCGGACATGTATAACCGAACAGTTCCGTGTTGAGTTTGAGAGTACTGTTTATTTCTTGTCATAGTCTTATTTACTATTAGGTCTAATGCAATATTTTATTCGTTTTTAAAAATAACAGGAATTAACATTCGTCTTCTTGACGTTATGGTGAATGTAAATCTTTCATACTCATTTTCCTGATACAAGCGTTATGCCATAATATAAAAATCCGACCTTTTAAACTTTGCTAGCATGATAAATTCCATAAAAACGAAGAAATTGAGCAATACTCGACTCTGATTTCGTCGTTTCTATGGAGATTTTCTTTCTGGACAAACTATCAAGAATTTAAAAACCAGATTTAGAATCTTCCCAAGGCTATACTGACCGTCATAGGAAATACCTTTAGCGAGGGTGCCTTTTTTTGGTCACTAGGAAAATCTTCTAAAGACGTCCAGCCTTTTGTACTAGCGACCGGGTAGTGTTGGATTCACCGAAACGCTTATTAACTAAAAATATCGGAATTTTTCTGTGCCCAACCTATGACTATCCGGAACTATCCCTGGGGTATAAAGACATCGAAGTCGAAGAGGCGTGAATTCGGTGTCCTTTGTTCTTCTCATATTTTGCATTCTTTTTTCTATTTAGTTTAACTCCTTTTTGGTGGATTTCAGGCATTAGGATCGGCGTGTTCCAGTCGTCCTTTTTACTTCCTTCAGCATTTCTTCTATCAGGGATTCTGGTGTTAGTGCGGCCACGCATACATTTAGTTCTTCCCGTTGCAACTCAAAATCAAGATAGTGAAATATGCTGTATTCTGCGGTATCGATGATTCCGCATGTTCACCGGTTTTTTTAATCCGGTGCGTAGACTTTCTGAAACTGATCGCTGAGTGCTGAGCGCTAAATACGCCAGATAGTAATTCTAACATCGAAGGCCATTAAAGAGAAACGCCCGGTATACTTTCTCCATCAGGCCCATTGGTCCTGACTTGATAATTGTTACCAAAACAAAGCAGATAATAGAGGAAATTAAGCAGACAATTAATTTTATTATTAAACAAACATGATTATATTTAACAATTAAATTGTCTCTGGTCTATTTTTAATACCGAAAAAGAGAGTAGTGAACATTAGGCCGGGTAGTTGAGTTTTGTGTCCGGGAACTCACTGATTCCAGGACCCCACTTTTAAGTCATCACTCCTTTAAGCCGATAACTTCCACATTCCTATTTATAGGTCCTTCTTTTTACTTGGAACCTGACCAATTACAAAAACATATCAGGAAGCCAACTAGGGTCCTATTTTGGCTATGCGTTAGCATCGGGGGACATCGATGGAGATGGTAAACTGGATCTTATTGTCGGGGCTCCCATGCACACTGAACCCAACACCGAGGGCAAGTACGACGTAGGGAGGGTATATGTCTTCTATCAGGGGGGTGCTTATGTAAGTTTGAAGATAAGTTTTCCTAAAAAGGAAAGTGCAATGTTGTTTTTTGCAGATAAGCTTCAACAAATCGTCATTCATCGACGGCATAAATTCAAAGTCCAGATTCGGTCATAGCGTTGCCTGTTTGGGGGATATGAACCAAGATGGTTACGATGGTAAGCTTCCTTTTTGCTGATACAGTTTTTCTGAAGTACTGACGAGAAAACGAAAGAACAATCATTTTCCTCAATTTTTTATAACATGCGGCCACGTTCCCTAATCATATCTTAGCTCGGATTGCTGTGCGTTTTTGCCATCTTCAAAAGCAATTATTGCTGAGGGTGGCATTGCCATTTCCCTAACTTCAACTTTGAATGACGTTGTAGACTTTGCCGTTGGCGCCCCATATGATGGGGAATTCCAAAAAGGTACTGTCTACATTTACTACGGCTCTTCTAAGGGCGTTCTCGAAAATTATGGACAAGTGATACATGCCGAGGAAATAAACACCAAAAGCGGCATTCCCCTCAGCACTTTTGGCTTTTCTGTCACCGGGGGAATGGACATGGACGGGAACGATTATCCCGATTTGGCCGTAGGGGCGTATTTGTCAAGTTCCGCATTTTTCTTCAGGTTTGTCCTCATATTAATATGAGAAAGTTAGTTCATGTTTCATGCGGCAGGTCTCGGCCGGTGGTGCGAGTGGAATCCTTCGTGCGATTCAGGACCGAAAGCAAGCAAATCGACATCAAAAAGAAAAACTGCAATTTGCCAAATGGGCAAAGAGGCACCTGCACTAGCATTGATTTTTGTATTAAATATACTGGAAAGGGCATTCCTCAGCAAATTCGTAGGTACTTAAACAAGAAAATTTACTGTTATACTTATGACCCGTCTTCAGGCCTGAACGTTCAGTATATCCTGGATACGAAGAAACCAAACATTCCGAGGATGGCATTTTTGCGAACAAAGGCGCATACTATTAACGAAACTATCACCTTATATAAGGACGGCCAGGACACTTGTCAAACCGAAGAAATTTATATTAGAGTAAGTAGTCTACTAAACTGGAAAACTCTGTGGTCATGCTCGCTTGCCGTAAAAATGATAAAATTGATGTTTATTTCAAAGAGCGATATTCGAGACAAACTAACACCCCTAGAGGCCGAAGTCAAGTACTTTATGATCCAAGAAGACTCCTCATCTTACGGTAGAGCCAGAAACCCACAGTCGCAGCTTAAACCTGTCTTAGACTTGAACTTGCCGCCTTCTAGGAAAGATTCCATCAGCATTCAGAAGAATTGCGGCCATGACAACGTTTGCATTCCAGATTTGCACCTCAATATCACGAAGTAATTTTTTTCATTAATTTAATTTTTAAATTAATTATACTGGTTTTAGGAACGTTGAGAAATACTTACTGGACTCCCACACCAATCTTGAGTTCGATATCATAGTTTCAAACTTAGGAGAAGACTCTTTTGAAACTACCTTAGATTTAGTGTATCCTGAAGGTATTTATTATAAGAAGGCTGAAGTCAAGGAGGATATGCAGGGAATTTTGTGCAGTCATTTAGAGAATCGGACTATTAGCTGTGATATTGGCAATCCCTTGCCTGCTAGAAAAATTGTACATTTCGAAATCATTTTATTTATAATAAGTCCTACAGAAGGTAATTTTTTAGGCAAAATTCAGGATGATTTTCGTGCCCTACGACAAACAGGGTTCTCCTACCTATGAATTTGACGTCACAGTTAACAGTACCAACCCTGAGTTAAACGAGACCATCCTAGATAATTACAGCCATGTCTCCATTGAAATTTGGGTCGATTCCGCCTTAGATGTCAGCGGGTATTTAAACAACTAAATAAAATTTTGTAGTGTCTTTGACGATTATTTTTAGACGATCGATCCCGCAAGAAATCTACCTCTCAAACACCACACAATACTCGAGCGAGACAATAGACAGGGAGTCAGATATAGGGCCTCAAGTTACCCATCTTTATACCTTGAAGAACAAAGGCCCCGCCACGATTTACGAGGCTGAAATGTACTTATTGTGGCCGTGGCAAACTTTGGCTGGTAGTTTAAGGGTTGTTAATATTTAAATTTAGATGGTTTGAAAATATATTTTTAGGGGAGGACTTATTATATTTGCTGGAGCAGCCTCACGTGCCAGAAGGTGTAAAGTGCGAGATTCCAGCCCCTGCAAACTACAAAAATTATCAAGTAAGGATAGAAATTCATATATATACATATATATATATATATATATGTATATATATGAATATATATATATATATATATATGAATATGTATATACCGGGTGATTCACGGTCGATGGTAGGTTAGACGTTTCTGGAAGACTGATATCACGATTTTTATGAAAATTTGCATAAGTAGATAAATGAACTTGCCCTATCGACGTAAAATATTTTCAGTCATGCAGCGTTGCCGGTTCTATCAGAAAATACTAGCATCTCCGATATTTTAAATGGAACACCCTGTATATTTTTTCATTTTTGGGTTCTACATTTCATACTAATAACTTCTGCATTTAACTTCCTATACTTATCTCTAGCAGTTTTCGGAATATTATTTAATTTTCTTATTTTTTGTTCAAAGTGAGGCCTTTAATAAAACCTCTGCTATAACGTGATTTGAATTCACAAAGGGACAAAATTTTGAATATAATTTGTGAAAGGTCCATCAATTTATCGCATGTAATTAAGAATGTTCTGTCTTATACAGGGTGGCTCAAAATTAATGGTCTTACGGGTAAACAGTAAAAGTGTCTAAAGTGTGTTTTTTCAAATGAAACCCTCTGTATATTACTAGCCATGCTGAAAGACAATTAAATTTCCTTTAAAATGATGTGGTACATCCCTATACCTAAACCATCACGTTTCGAAAATAAAAGCTGTTTTGTCTTTAAATTGAATTATTTAAAGATATTTGCCAAAGGTGGCTCTGCGACGCCATAATTGTTGAAAACTATGCAATTGTTTGAACAGTTTGACAGGCGGCGTTGTTGTAATTTTTTATTTACGCATTTTTAAGAATAGTGAGTCAAAAACAGTGAGAAAATGCCAGAAAACAGTTATTCAAATGAAGTGTTGATGAAATTATTTATTTTACATGGACAATGTGACCAAATTATAGCAAGGACCTGCAGAAAGTTTAATGAAATGTATCCTGATTTGCAAACAATAAACGAATGGAAGTTTATAAGAATACAACAAAACTTCATTAACCATGGCTCGAAAAAAGTGAACAATATTAAATGCATATTTACATAAGATGTTCAAAATGGCCACCATTAGATTCCAAACACTTTAATATGCGCTCGTTTACAGATTCCGTCGTGGCCCTCTGGATCTCATTTGCATCAAGCTCACGAAAGCAGTTGGTTACACGTTGACGCAATTCTTCCTTATTGTTTACTGGCTCGATGTAAACTTGTTCTTTAATCTTACCCCATAAGTAAAAGTCCAGCGGGGTAAGATCAGGAGATCTAGGAGGCCAATCCCAGGGTCCCAAACGTCTGAACCAACGGTCGTCAAATAGTTCATTTAATTCCCTTGTTACTTCCTGGGTACAATGGGCCGGTGCTCCATCCAGTTGAAACCAACAGGTGCGATACTCTTCTAAACTCATATTATCTACACAGTGACTTACTATAGTTCTTAGTATTTCGCGGTACTTAGCAGAATTTAGTGGTTCGTCGTAAATAACGAAATTCAATTTATTATTCTTCAATAAACAAAATACATTAAAACTGAATTTTCCTTGAAATCCTATTTCTTTGGTTACATGTGGATTATGATGAGTCCAAAAGTGCTTATTGTGTCTATTGAAAAAGCCTTCTCGTGAAAATTTGGCTTCGTCTGACCATATTATGTTTTTAAAAAAGTTAGGGTCTTCTTGCTTTTTTACTATCATAGTTTCACAAAAATTGATTCTACGTTGGTAATCATCTGGTTTTAAAGGCTGGACTTTGGCGAACTTAAATGCGTGCATGTTATGATTGGTGAGGATTCGCTGAATGGAAGCATATGCTAAGCCCAAATCATCTTCGGCACTGCGAATAGACGATTGTGGATACGCGTAGAAGTAAGCTAATACATTCACAATATTTTCTTCATCAGCAGTTACAGGTTTCGGTAATTTAGGTTCGGCCTTTAGTCTCGAGCCATGGTTAATGAAGTTTTGTTGTATTCTTATAAACTTCCTTTCGTTTATTGTTTGCAAATCAGGATACATTTCATTAAACTTTCTGCAGGTCCTTGCTATAATTTGGTCACATTGTCCATGTAAAATAAATAATTTCATCAACACTTCATTTGAATAACTGTTTTCTGGCATTTTCTCACTGTTTTTGACTCACTATTCTTAAAAATGCGTAAATAAAAAATTACAACAACGCCGCCTGTCAAACTGTTCAAACAATTGCATAGTTTTCAACAATTATGGCGTCGCAGAGCCACCTTTGGCAAATATCTTTAAATAATTCAATTTAAAGACAAAACAGCTTTTATTTTCGAAACGTGATGGTTTAGGTATAGGGATGTACCACATCATTTTAAAGGAAATTTAATTGTCTTTCAGCATGGCTAGTAATATACAGAGGGTTTCATTTGAAAAAACACACTTTAGACACTTTTACTGTTTACCCGTAAGACCATTAATTTTGAGCCACCCTGTATAAGACAGAACATTCTTAATTACATGCGATAAATTGATGGACCTTTCACAAATTATATTCAAAATTTTGTCCCTTTGTGAATTCAAATCACGTTATAGCAGAGGTTTTATTAAAGGCCTCACTTTGAACAAAAAATAAGAAAATTAAATAATATTCCGAAAACTGCTAGAGATAAGTATAGGAAGTTAAATGCAGAAGTTATTAGTATGAAATGTAGAACCCAAAAATGAAAAAATATACAGGGTGTTCCATTTAAAATATCGGAGATGCTAGTATTTTCTGATAGAACCGGCAACGCTGCATGACTGAAAATATTTTACGTCGATAGGGCAAGTTCATTTATCTACTTATGCAAATTTTCATAAAAATCGTGATATCAGTCTTCCAGAAACGTCTAACCTACCATCGACCGTGAATCACCCTGTATATATATATTTGTAAGCTTTATGGTGTTTATGTAATTTTTAGTTGGATTATAATCTGAAGCCAATATGGGAAAGACTGCAAATCGATGCTTCCAGCCACGGAGTTGGGACTTCCAGTTACAGCTCGGTTAAAGTGGAATCTGGAAAAAGCGTTCAAGGTTTGTTTTTTTGCCATTTTTAAAGTGTTGCTCTTGGCTCCTTAAGGGTAAGTACACACTGCGAGGAATTGCAGGCTCGCAGGAATTTGCTTTGCATCGAGGCACACTTACCCTAGATCGGCCATTCTGTAGCATCTTTTCGACACATATTATTATTATGACAAATTGTTTCCTCCACGATTGGCGAGTAACTTTCCTTCATTGTAATTTTAGCTGTTGCTGGTGGTACCCGCCTCAATAGCAATTCCCAAGCGACCAAACTGGATGAAGAAATCAAAAGTTCCTCAGGCGATGCATCGGAGATTTTCGAAAAAAGACACAACGACACTCTCGTTAGCAGCGGGCAGGACACCAGCGGTGATTATAAAGAAATTTATCAACTAAAACCTCTCTATCAAATTATTTCAGGTGTTATTAAGGCGGGAGAGACTGTAAACACGAAATCCGAATGGCGCACCGTTACCATAGATGGGCGTCCGGTGACCAAGTGGACTAATGTGACCACGGTAAGAGACTCCACTGGAAAGATTGTCAAGACATTTTATTCCACTGATGATGGCGGAACTCAAATGGCTACAGGCAACAACTTTGATAGTTTCGGACAAAGTTCTGGTAAAATTTCAAGATACATGAAAATGTGTTTTGTGATTGAAATGTTGCTGTTCCAGGAGGATATAGGCATCGTTCGAAACCAAAAGTTGTGTACACTTCATCTGGAGGCGTCGGAAAGGCTCAAAACGAAGAAAATCTTGGCGTTTCAGGACAATTTGGTTCAACTAACGTGGCGACTCACGAAGATAGTTATGAAAGAAAGACTAGCGGTGAGTTTGATTATTTTATAGACAACCAAATTTCGAATCCCCATTATAGGCCATCAGTTGGGCAGTGGAAATATTAACGAGCAAAAATCCCACGAAGAACACGCTTATACAGTGGGTGGAGGCCCTCGAGAAGGGGGCTTTAGCACCACGCCCTCATATATCGAAAATCAGACTACGAGACGTGGCCCAAGCACAACTCAAATAGAACAGGCTAACGAGGCTCGGCTGAGATACGAGGAAAGGCGACAGCATGAGGAACGATTGAGATTGCACGAGGAACAGAAAAGGAGATTTGAAGAAAAACAACGCCATTCAAGTAACACTGTAGGTCAAAACGTCGTGTTAACTCAGGATGAAGAGCATTTGAAATACGAGCAACGTCATAAACAAGAAGAGGAAGAAAGACGGCGCTATCAAGCACAGCTTCAGCGCGAGGAGGAGTTACGAGCGGAAGAGAAAGCACGACAGCTAGCTTATGAGGAGCAAATAAGAAAGCAGGAGGAAATTAGATTGCGTGAGGAGAGGAGGAGGCAAGAGATAGAGACACAAAGGAGGCGACCTGCAGGGGAGGATAATAGTCGAAGGCAACAGCAGCAAAGAGAGGAGGAAAATAGACGGCGGGTGGAAGAGGAAGAAAATAGGAGGCAAGAAGATATCAGATACAGGCAGGAAGCAGAACGGCGTAGGCAATATGAGCTTGCAGAACGAAGACGAATTGATGAAGAAAGAAGGAGACAATGGGATCAACAGCAATCGGGGTCTACCTCATGGCAACAACAAGTAAAACTTGCGCCGTTTTCGTTTCAAATTAAATTTTAACTATTAAATTATAGGCGTCCCATATCCAGGGCGGCCGCTATGGCGAGCAAAACGGGTACGCCCAAGGAGTTTACCATGGTGAGCCCGAGTCGTCTGGTGGGCGTGGAGGAGTCCTGTTTAATCACACCTGGACAGCGGAAGGTACTGCCACCATCGATGAACCTAACCAAGGAGGAGGACAACTTAATTTCGGTGAAGCTGCGGCTTCAGGAAATAGTTTCAGGACTCAGACTATTGATTTAGGAATGGTAGGGCGAGGAGGAGCTAACGGTGAGTTTTTGTTATAGATTAGTTTGGAAGTATTTTAATTCATATCAACCAAGGCTTAAAAAGCGATTAGAAACGCTAGGAAATCGTCTCTAATTTCAAATCGTCAGATATTGGCCTATATTAACAAACGTATAACGCGATTTCAGACTTATCAAGGCAACAATCATCAGGCCAGGACCAATGGACCCGATCGGGACAACGTACCAGAGGTGGTTCGTTCTCAGGTACCCTTGGTGAAGGCATTTCCCATCATGATGAATACAGCTCTGAATGGGAGCGCTCCAGATGGGAAGAACTTGCATCCCGCCACATAGAACGAGACAATGTTCTTACCGAGGAACCCGATTTGAGTCATCACCATCGGGGAAAAAGACAGGTATGTGGACGGTTAATTTAAAGAAGCTTTCAAGTGACATTCTGCAAATTGTGATCATGCGCAGACAAAGAAATAGTGTCCGCTGCGATGATCCGGATTTGACTCCCGGTCGTTTAAACTATTTTATTTTTATCGAGAACCACATGACACTACAATATAAATCATCATCGGAAAAATGATTTTCTTAATCTTTTGAATTTTGCCGCTTCCTGTAGACCTTTGATATTTTCCAGCCTGCTGAGATCGATCCAGAAATCGATGAAATCCTCAAATGTACCGCGACCCGTTGCTTTTACGTGAAATGCACCGTAGGAGAATTGAAAAAAGATGATTTTATTTCAATCGCTTTGAGGTCAAGACTGAACGTCCGTGCCATTAGACAGGTTGGTCTCACGATTTTTCATTCAATTATACTTCATGCTACCTATCATGCTACCATGCTTCATACTACCTTTCAGCTAAGTACTACCCAACCGGTCAAATTGTCCTCGATGATGGTAGCTAGGATATCTCAGCTGCCCTACATAGGCAAGCCAAAGGATGCGGCCCTTCATAGTCACGAGATCTTCACGGATATTCCTGCGGGGGAACAGGAATTGACCCCTCAAGCTGTTCCGCTTTGGATAATTTTGCTATCTGCCATTGCGGGGACTTTGATATTGTTGCTAGTCATTTTATTGTTATATAAGGTATATAGAAATATTGTTACGAATCATACTTTATACTCTCTAGTGTCAGCAATATCGCCGACTTAGGCGCATGCAACTTGAGCGCATTCAACAATTGCCAGTATTCCACTAAAATTGGTCCTATTTTATAAATAGAAGGCCGTCATGTATTAGTGTCCTTATGACTTCACGTTATTGTCAGATATGAGTCATGCACGGGCATAATCTGTACATATACATTTAAGACGTAAAATGTTAAGGTGACATGAACTAACGAAAAATGATGGTGATGAGTCTTGGCCATTCCTTCAATCTTTAGTGAAATGTATTGCCTATATTTTTCACTGCGATATATTGCGTGAAATATCCACTCAACGACTCTTTTATTGAAAATGTGAAGTGGCAAGCTCTTGGAGTTATATGATATTGTTTGAGATGGGGAACTGAGTCAGACTCTAATTAGACCACCGCTTCCTAAGAAACAATTTTGACTATTCGGGTCTACAACGGTGGATTTCACTAACACGGAAACTCTAACGGTGACCAGATATCAGCACTACCAAGATTTACCAGCTCTCCTACTTTCAATCCCTCTAACGACTGAGCGAGCGGATATATTTCCCCTTGCAACACAATAGCCGGTGGCTCATTAAAAATACCATACTTCAAATAATTCCTTCAGGATGTCGGGGACTCATGGTTTAAAGGTTACAAAGATATCCGTTCAAACCACAATAGGATTAGCATTGAAGTAGCGTCTGTGGAGGAATTGGTGAATAAGGGCGTGAAAGCACAACACCGCCCACAATTGGTGTAACGAAAACAAAGAATAGACGAATCAACAAAAAATTGGAAAATACTTTGTGAGGATCACAGAAAACCAATCGAATTTACAAATTTTAAGGATATTTTTAATAGAACGCTACGATATAATACTGGAAATAGAACCTTGAAGAAATGGAAACCTTGAATCACTGAAACAAGTAGGTAACGTCTTATGGAACTCATTATGTAGAATAAATAATGTGGCGAATGAGTAAGACTGGCGGTTTGTCCCCTGCGATTATGTTCGACTTAGGAGCGGATGAGTTGGCTATGTCTGACCCGCAGGACAGTGCGTCCGGCGTGCCTGGTGATGTGCGCCCTATAAGGTAGTTGGTAGGTTATACGTAAGCTTTTTATACCATAACAAAGATGTGTCTTGATTGTGTATATATGCACGAGCTCTCTTGTTTGCACCTAAGTCGACAATATTATTAAGGTGTATAAAGAGTATGATTCTTGACAATTTTCTACCAAAAATGTAATATGTAATTAATATACAGTGTGGAAGTTTTGGATCGAACAGTCCATATAACTAAGATGCCGAACATGTGCAGCCAAAATCCTCGAACACGTTGATCTTTATTTTTTCTTACGGTTTTTTTTAATGGCAAATTCATGTATACAGGGTAGTCCAAAAATCAAGTACAACCACCAATTTCATTTTTTCAAATGGAAACACCTATTTTTTATTTCATTTTTGAATTCTACGCAAAATTCTAAGTGTGTTTCATATACCTAAACACAACAGACCTCGAGAAATTTACGATTGAACATATCAAAAACTGGCCGCATATGTTCGACATCTTAGTTATATGGACTGTTTCATCCAAAACGTCCACACTGTATATTATGTGAACATATATATATATAAAATTTTGTTTTTTAGTGTGGATTCTTTAAGCGGAAAAGACCATCTTCTGCCCCTGAAAGGCAGCCGCTACGGACCAATGGGTACCATCCCAGTGACTAATAATAATTAACGCAATTCCTAGTGTTATAACAATAATAAATTGGTCGATATACTGCCATATTTTATAACGCAATTTTATCACGCAGTGACTTTTCATCGGATTTTAGATATGCGCATTGAAACTCATCACGGAACAGCTAAAAAGTGATGTAATTATCGAGGAATGCTAACACGAAATACTAATATCCATTAACATATCTGAACACTATTGAAAAACAAGAGATGTTACTGTAATAGATATCGATGTGTTCATAGGGGCCTATAACAATGACTGAAATGTATGGTGGCATAAGATCTGAATTATTTTCGTTCAATTGTTGATCTCAAAGGAATTTGTATGCCGATCAAACCAGCCCCCAGTGCCAGATTTAGGTGTTTAAGATTATAATTTTAATAATATACTTAGCCTCGACTAAAGTAAATTACGCTTAATTTAACTTATTTTTGAAGGTACATTTGTAACTTATTATTAGGGTTAATACTATTCGCAGCTTTACGCCATATTTTCTTGTTATTAAGTGTATTAGGTGTATAAATTAATTCTCGGCCCTTAGATAAAATTGATTAAAACACCTATCTGAATTTACAAATTTTTCTAACTATATAGTTCGCTTTGAAGCACCATCTGTAAGCTATCAAACCACTTAATTTGATTAACCTAACCGCGAAGAACATTACAAAATAAAATGTCGTCTGACAAGCAGCACTTAAGGCACTGTCTTCTTTTCACTTTTCAACTTAAAAAAAATGCCGCAGAAGTGCTAGACATGATTTGTTCAGCCTTGGGAGAGAATGTTGTATCTTATAGTACATGTAAAAAATGGTTTCAAAAGTTTCGGAATGGAAATTTTGATCTCGAAGATGAAATACGCCCCGGTCAACCAAAAAAGGTTAACGATGAAGAGTTGGAGAATTTACTCAATGAAAATCCCTGCCAAACACAAAAAGAGCTTGCTGATTCACTCGGAATGACTCAACCAGCTATTTCGATACATTTAAAAAAATTAGGAAGGATACAAAAGGAAGGTCGCTGGATACCCCATAATCTTAGCCCAGAAAACAAAAATCGGCGCTGCGAAATTGCAAAGTGTCTACTGACACGATTCAGAAAAAAAGACTTTTTAAGTAAAATTGTTACTGGAGATGAAAAATGGATATTGTATGACAATCCTAAGAGAGAAAAATCGTAGGTTTATCCGGGAGAACCATCAGTAAGTACTGCAAAATCAAACATCCACGGAAAAAAATTGTTATTGAGTATTTGGTGGAATTCCAAAGGTGTAATTTATTATGAGACACTTAAACCAAGAGAAACTATTACTGCTAACCGTTATCAAGACCAATTAATAAAACTGAGGGATGCTATTGAGGAAAAAAGACCTTTTAATGGTAGTGGAACAAGACAAGTCATTTTGTTGCACGACAACGCGCGACCACATACGGCAAAAGACACCATTGACATTATCTCTGCGTTGGGCTGGGAAGTTCTCCCTCATGCGGCGTATTCACCAGACCTTGCACCTTCTGATTATTACCTTTTTCGAGCATTACAACATCACCTGGTCGATACACACTTTCAATCTCTCGAAGAAGTCCACCAAACAATGGAAGATTTTATCCAATCAAAATCACCATCTTTTTTCCGAGATGGGATTCGAAAATTACCTGATAGATGGCAGAAATGCATCGAAAGTAAGGACAATTACTTTGATGATTAAATTGTTATTCTTTTTTTTATAAATAAAAGTCTAAAGTGTTAAAAAAGGGCCGTGAATTAATTTATACACCTAATAAAAAATATGTGAATTTATGGGTTTTTTCAAGAAAAAGAAACAGGGGAGGATAGGTTGTAAACAACTGGGTTGTTTCTGTCATCACAAATACAGGGTGTCCCACTAAGATGTTCGCAGAGGATAACTCAATAACTATTAAGCTTAGAGAAAAAGTGTAAAGACAAAACAGACTTAATTTTTTCAACACTACAAACTAAAAATATTTTCGTTTGTACAAGGTTCAGCATAAAGCTTGTGCAATATGAAACTTCTTTATTTCAAATGGAACACTATGTATATTTTTGCACTTTTAGATTCCAGGAATTAAACTAATCAAATAACTATTAGATTTCCCTACACCTAAACCTAACCGTTATTGAGATATTTTGATTTAAAAGAAAAAAATTGCCAAAACACCATTCCATTAAAATGTAAAATTCCTAGCTGTTATCAAAGTTGGCTTTATGAAACTTTGTCGACATGTTAACCAGACATAATAGATTAGATTGGCAGGAAAAGTTTTTATAAATATTATACAAGGTGCCCAAAAAAAATATCGCATTTGAAGAACTTTGAAAGCAGAAAAGTCGATTATTTGAAATGAGACACCCTGTATATTTTTACATGTCTGGATCCTAAATTTAATTCTGAATCGATTTCTATTAGGGATCCCTATGCCTAAAATTAACGGTTTTGCCATAATTTACGATTTTTTTATTATTGGCTAATAATATTCCGAAATATCTTAGATGCCTTGGAAAAATATGGCTCGTTCCCCGCGCTAACAAAAATTAAAGTAAAAAAAAACAACAAAATTAATATATTAAGTATATTTTAACAAATGTTCTAGATGTCCACCATTTTGTTGTGAGCAAATACGAATTCTTTTTAAAAATGAATCATGTGCCTTTCTTAAAGTTTGCACATCAATCGTCTGGATTATAGTTCTAATTCTATTTTTCATATCTTATTTTGTTGTAGAAACAGTTTTATACACTTCTTCTTTTATATATCCCCATAAAAAGAAATCCAATTTAGTTAGGTCAGGCGATCTAGCTGGCCAATTAATAGGTCCTCCCCTTCCTATCCATTTATTTTCAAAAATGGTATTTAAATATTCTCTTACTGAATGACTAAAGTGTGGCGGAGCCCCATCTAATTGCAGCCACATGAGTCTAATTGTTTCTAATTATTAGGTGTAGGGAAATCTAATAGTTATTTGATCAGTTTAATGCCTGGAATCTAAAAGTGCAAAAATAGTAGTGTGTGTAGTGTTCCATTTGAAATAAAGAAGTTTCATATTGCACAAGCTTTAAGCTGAACCCTGTATAAACGAAAACATTTTTAGTTTGTAGTGTTGAAAAAATTAAGTCTGTTTTGTCTTTACACTTTTTCTCTAAGCTTAATAATTATTGAGTTATCCTCCGCGAACATCTTAATGGGACACCCTGTATATTGAGAATTTTTACAAAAAAATATTATTGACTTTGTGATGTTTACGACCTCACCTATAGGTATTTATGTCTGTTAATATATAATTATAAAGTTCCGTACAGATCTGAACATTTCGTCGAAAACCCAACGTTATAAGAAATCGATCGGCATACGGAATCGCAAACAGTTTGAATTTACTACTTATTATTTTTCTTTTAAGTTGCAGTGAAAATTAAATTAATTGATCATAGCTATTCTCCGCAAGTACTGTGTGGATGAACGATTGCGTCTAAACGCAAAAAGATATTAAAGTTTCATTTTGGATATATCTTAACCATGGCGCATTTTAAAAATATTTTGTATTATAAGGTCTCATTAGAAACAAGGTGACTACATAAAATTGTATTACCTGAAATAGGACACGCTATATATTTTCAGACATTTAAATAAATCCCTTCAAGTGCTGTAAGAAAATATATTAGGTATGACCACTAGTTTAGAAAATGTGGCGGTGTAAATGACGAAAATCAGTCATTTTTGAAAATTCGCATCTCACTCCCATCGCAAAGCATTTGCCGAATGGAGATGGTTTTGAACTTACTTGCGAACACGTTTGTGGCCACGCCAAAGTTAGCAATTCTTTTGCCGTGTGGTTTTTTGTTCGCCAAAATGTCCAGATTTGTATGTATGAAACTTAATATGGCCAATATCATTTATTGAAATTAACTGAACTAAAGAATGAAATTAGAAACCATAACAAGAAACAAATTATTGTGATCTGATTAATGGGGTTTGATTTGTTTATTGTTGAATGATGAAATTATTGAAATTCGTCTATTTTATTGTATATTTGTCGTGGGCGTTTAAAATTAGAATTTAGAGAAAATGTCAGAAAACAGCACTACTGACAAACTAGAACAATCCGAAAGTGCACTTATACAAAATTATAGAGAAGATGAAAAAATGTTGTATAAAGTGTTCTAATTTGTACATTTTTGTTAACTGTAATATTTTTAATTCTAGGAAATTTAACAGTGTCTGTGAATAAACTTAAATTATATTGTTATTTTGCAGTTTTTGTTCAAGTGGCGGTTTTAGGAATAGATGATACTTTGAATAAAGTATTATGCTGCGCTTAAATTTGTCCACTATCTTTATCAACATCAAAGAGACGCAATTTCATATCCCAATCCACGTTAGAATGTAATTGAAACATCTCCTTAAACAGCTACCTACAGTCGTAACACAATGCATATTGCAATGTATATTTCTATACGTAATATGTATGTATACTATTACGTATTTCTGCATATAACATAGTTTTCTGCCGTGAAATATGGAAAACAACAAAGCGGCAGAATTCAGGGCTGTCGAAACCCTATATTTAAATAACTTGCAAATCGGCTAAACCGGGTGATTCGGGAGACAAGTTACTAATAACTTTTTTATTGATCTAAAGAAAACTGTAAACAATTCTGGAGGTATATACGATGTCTCGAAAAAGCGGGCCTATCCGTTAACCAAAAATTTTTTGAAGATAAAGGAATCTAAGAGTAGCAAATCGGATGTTTATTTTTCAAGAATGTAGACTTTAATGAGTAGGAAATTTGTCAGATTTAAAGTTAATATCTCAAAAATTCTAGGAACCAGGAGAAAAAAACAAAATTGAAAAAAACACCCCTGTATATATTAAAGTGTCGAGAAACAGGACTCCAATTTGCTACCTTTAGAATTCTTTATACTCAAACAATCTGCGGTTCTCCAATTGGCCTCGTTTTTCGGGGCACCATACGTATGTAAAAAGCTTTTAAAAATTTATCCTTATAAAATCTTCATAGTCGAGCTCTCAATATAAGCAGCTTTATTGATCTGATACGTAGTGGCCATTTTTAACATATGCATATTTTATATTCCAAGTACTAAGGTATATAGTAAAAGATTGGGGAGAGAAAATTCTGCAATTTAAATAATCTTGTAGCTGTGCTTGTGGGGCATTTTTTCAATTTCTTATAGGCAGAGGCGGATCCAGATGTAAACTGGACTTCCACACCGAAGTGTCCAATGTTTTGTCCGCAATTCTTTTTAATTGTTCTTTTTACTTGCAGGATAAATGATATAGGAACTGTGTGCAGGATATATGAAATATGCACTGTGTACTATTAAAATTATTTTATTAATATCAAAAAATTAGACAAGTAATAATTAACATAAAAAGGCATACGAATTGGTTTAGGCCACTGAGTAGATTGTATGGCTATTAAGATTAAAAAAATAGTAAATCAGTGCAATAATTGGTAGGTTAATTTTTTTAACATCCAGATGTTCAAGGCGGTGAACTGTATAATCACTGAATAAACTGTAACACATTATGTTCCTACGCTATTGAAAAAGAGGAATTAAGAACATCTTCCCATTAAAGAAACAAAAAGAGATGATCTTTGGTAGTTCAATTTTCAGTGGGCCGCCCTTTACACATATCTAATATGCAGATTATTAATGGGTGATATAGTGCATAAAAGGAGTATTACATAACTATTTACATCAGCTTTAAAAAATATTAAAAATTCACATCCGACAACAAATTTATTAACCTCAATTAACAATTCAATATAGTTGTATTTTTCGTAAAAACATTTACAGGGAAGAAAAGTGGATCTTTTTAGGTACGTTATTTTTTGCGAACAAAAAACGAGTGAACGGGCTCTAAAGGCAATCAATAAAGGTATTTTATTCGAAGTAAAAATTATGGTTACTTTAGTACGCATTTATGCGCTTGTTAAATACACACAAATATAAGTAGTCAACAAACATATTATACGCATAAGATAAATGACTTTTTCTACGACCTTCAAAGAAAATAGAACACCTCCCCCATTTCAGGGAAAAAATCGGCACTTTTGCTCTCCAGGGAGGGAAACACGTTCCTCCCTAAGAAGTAAAAGTATTTCCCTCCCTACGCATCATAAATATCCATAACAATTGTTGCTTTTTATGCAACAAAATATTGGCCGTAGAAAAAATTAAATGCACACCTCTGAAGGAAAGTGCCTTTAACTCCTTCGAATCTTTCGAGGGAGTAAATATAGCTGTTCCCTCTCTTGTTGTGCAAATAACTATGTCTCATCACAATGGAAAGGTTAAGTTTAGGCAAAATGTTGGAGAAAAATTTCGTTGTTACATAAAAGGTGAATTGAGGAGCGAGTAATCAAAGTAACAGGGTTATCCAACGAAAATTTGACCCCCCTTTAATTTTGAAAAATTTAAAATATTCGGAAAATCCCTAAGATACGTTAAAAGAGTTTTTGAGGGAGATGAATTTTTATATAAAATCCACTCCCAAACTTCACTTTTACATACGTCACAGCAACCCTCTCAAAAATTTTAAATGGCACAAGAAGTCATGTGACACTTTAAATTAAAGGTCTTTCAAAATTACATTCAATGACGTAATCCGATTAGTTTTTGAGCAAAACAGCTATAAATTTCGTAAAGTATGCAATACAAACTCGGTTAAATAGTGTGTAAACAATGAAAAACTTGTTTGTTAATAAAAAATTGATTTAGATTGATCAATCTGTGGTTATTTTTATTTATTTATTCTCTTATTTTTTTATTATTTTAACTAGTGAGCACAAATTCGAAAACAAACCAATTTCCTATCAACAAACAAGTTTTTCCATTATTATTATATTTTCCATTTAATTGAGTTTGTATTGCATTTTTTACAAAAATTATACCTGTTTTTCTCCAAAGGTAATCGACAGATTTTGAATTGTATTGTACCATTGAATGTGTTTTTGAAAGTTCTTTAATTTAAGGGGTCATATGACCCCTCATGCCATTTAAAATTCTTGAGAAGGTTGCTGTGATGCGCATAAGGGTGAAGTTTGGGAATTGAATTTTATATAAAAATTCGTCTTCCTCAAAAACTGTTTTGACGTATTTTGAGTATTTTCCAAAGAATGCTTATTTTTCAAGATAGAGGGGAGGTCAAGTTTTCATTGGATGCCTCTGTATAGTAATTAACATACATATAAATGCTATATCATTATATTCCATTTTTTCGAGAAAAAAAGCTCATGTTTCCAGAAAGTGCAATAAGCATCCTTTCGACAGCGCCTAGGAGGGCAAACAAAACCCTTTAAAATGGCATAAAGACGAATTCCCTACAACAATGCATTCTTCAGAAGTTTCATTTCCTTCCAGCCAAAGTTTAGTCTTCCCCTATCATTTTATTTAAAAACTTCCAGCAATAATCGTATTTACGTGAATTTTTATCAGAGAGTACTCTCAATATACTTTTGCATAGTAAATTACACAGACATCTAACTTTTCCATACTATATTTAGTGAAACGCTCAATAGCGGCGGTCTGTTATTTGTGAATTGAAAATCATTTTCTGCGATTTCTTTTGTCCCTATACATTTATAACAATATTAAGTACATTGAAAAGAACTTTTCCCAAAGTTCTAGGACGAACAATTTTTCAGATTCTGTCGCTTTCGTCGTCTAATGGCTCACCCCATACACGGAATGCTGTATTTTAATTTCCCTTCGCTAAATTGTAAAGAAACATACTTGATTTTATTCACACTAGTTCATCATTTTTTACGCTGTATGGACTCTCCAGCGATGTGTAACCTGGATCAATTTTATGTAATCAAAACTAACTTCAACTAATCAATATAAACCTCTTTTCTCCTCCTCCGTTTACAATGTAGGCGGAAGAAGGTATCGGTGCCGCTTCGTGATGTATTCAGACATCGCATGAATATGTATGTACAACAACCGACTGAGATGAAGTGAAAAAAGAATTTTCAATATTTCCAGCTCCCTCAAGATTTGCAAGGTTCGTAAAACGTAATCCAACATTTTGCCGATCGTAATAACACCTAAATGCCTTATTCGTTTTCGACTTAACCTGACGAACTCAACCGTACAACAATAACCGTAAAAAGCACACTAATTATTATTAATCAGTTGGCTGGAGTCTACAACTTAGAAACTGTTATCAGAAACTATAATGCGTAACATTTACTTACTTGAGCGCCTATAATTCGACTTCGGCAGCGTATTTTAACGTCATAAGCAACTCTGAGATCGAAACTATAAGGAAAATCTACTATGTCAATTCCACACCTCAATTTTAACAAAACTGGAATCGAGACACACGAAAAAGTATGCATCCAATGATTCGCTCTAAGTTCTAAGATCATAAGCACACGTCTCGATGGGGATCTTCTTCGGTTTCCTCCGCGTGCTGCTTCAGCAGCGGACTGCCATCAGAGATCCGCGTTTTGCTGCCCTTTTGGCTGCCCCGTCCTGAAGGAAATGGAGGCGCCAGGGCTCCGCATGGAGTGCACGGCGCCGAACGAGAGAGCCAGTTTTTCGAAAACACTAAAAGATAACTGCTAAGGAGAAAAGAGGACGGAGATTTATACGTATACCATTGGGAATGGTCTTATTCTGACTCTTCCCGGAATTGACAGTTTGCATTTCACCTAAAGGCATATACATAGTTTTGGGCCTCACTCTGTGGAAGTAGGACCGCCCGTGCGTGGTGGAACTCGATACGGATGGTGGATGCGGGCTTCTTTGGGCTGGCAACTGTTGGATTTTATCCAAAAGCTCGCGCATTTCCACTGTTGGGGAAGTGGCTCGCGGAGGAGAGTCTGGTGTACCTAGCAACTTATTCGTAATCGCTGGAGAAATTACTGCTGATAATTACTTACCCAAATTTGCCAAACTACTAATATCTGACCCGGTCATGCTATTGGTGACCCCAAGGTCTTGCAGAATAGTCGTCGCTTGAGGATACGCCTGTTCGACAGAATTCGGAGCACAGATTGAGAGATTTAGGAGTGCTGAAAAAACTTCTTCATCTTCAGTCGAGTCTTGGCTGCGCTGAGGGGGTGGCCTTCGGGGTCTCAACATGGGACGCTCTCTGGTCGACAAGGGAGGGCTCGTTGAAGCCGGAGCCGCTTTGTGCGCTAAAAAGTATGAACGAAATTTCCAATGAAGTACAGTTCTTTAATTAAAATAGTACCTGTTTTTGATTCTTCTCTCCTATCTTGATTTCCAGTGGCAATACACCTATTATTATCACCGTTATTTTGATTGGAGTTGGGGAGGGAGAGTCCCAAATGAATCCCGGCAATTTGCGCTCCTGAGTTCGAAGGAGGTTTCGGTTGTTGGGAGACGCTAGGACTGTGTTGCAGGACCTGAAAATCGACCTTAACAACTCATTAAAACTTCTCTTAAACTCCAGTGACTGAAATCTGTGGTATACAGAGGAGAACGCTAAAAGATGAATAATCACTGGAGAATTTAACACGCGATTATTAAGTTCGTTACCTGATGGTATTCGGTGGTAGCACTAGAGACCGACGAGGTACTTCGTGGAAGTCTCCGCTCGGAGCTCGAAGGACTGGGATACGCAGGCGAATCTAACACTAGTTCCTCTAAACTGGCCACATTAGAATATGTTGGCGGTACCAAATTATTAGCCTAGAATGGTTTATGTTGGTTTATCAACAATGGAAGGTTCAACAAAGCTTGCTTACCTCAGTCACAGCATTACAAAGAAAACTGGAACTTATCGAGTCGTTTGTGCTTGTAGCCGAAAGGGAGCCTGATGCCGAAATTTTTATGCATTAGAAGTGAATAAGAACGTATGATCAAGATATAGAGATGGAAATGTATTAAAACGTGCTGTAAAAATGCAGGTCGTCGCCAAATGGTCTCTACAAAACTCTTCTGCAGTAACCTGAGGTCGAAATATGAGAATTGAAAACTTGACTTCATCCAAAAATTAATGATTTTCAAAATACAAAAGTCAAAGCTAATTTGAATTCTTTTATTAATTATTTCTTTTATGAGAACAGTTATCGAGCAAAATGGGCGCGACTATTCCCCATTTTAGTCATATCTTAATCTTAGTATTTACGAGATCCCCCACGCTAAATATCTTCATATTTTGGACACACTGTATAATAATGTATGTAAATAATATAATACAGTGGGGCAAATTCTGAAAACGACTTTCAGGCAATCTGAGGATAATTCACTGAAATCTTAATTCATTCAATTAATAACTACATATATGGAATGAACCTGCCCAAGCCGTGGCAACAGAAAAGTTAATAATTATAGTGATATTAGATAATATATCAACTTTTTGTTAAATTCTAGTCTAAATTGTCCTACAGGATAATCATGTCTTTCCACTGCCTGACAAGTAAAGCAGTTCCTTGCTGACGTCGCCTTAGTGTAACGAGAATGATTGTATGCTAGAGTAAAGTATTGCATAGGCAACCAGACATTCATTAAAAACACTTTTGAACAACGATCCTATAGCTGCCTTAGAAATTAAGAGGTTTATAGAGCTGTAATTTAAGGTCAATTGCTCCACAGATTCTTCAGATATCGACGCACTTAATTAGTGACATGCCTATGAAACTAAAAATAGTCTGCGATAATCTATGATTGTCTACAATGACCTCTTTTGGAGCAATAACCCTAACGAATTTAATAAATAACCTCATAAGACAGAGTGTTATTAAGTGTCCCAGAACAACTAGAAAGTAATTAATAGCAGGTGTATCGTGAATAGGGGTATTTTCTTTATCTAATGTGAATCAGAACTCTCACATACTAAGAACCTCGTTATTTATTTCAGTTTTCATTAGATGTCACGGTAAACATACAGTGTATGATGTACAGTTACATGGACCACCCTGTACAAGGTGGTAGCATATGTACAAGGTACAGGGTGGTCCATGTAAGATGGTCCACTACCTTATCTCAAACAGCGTAAGGTTTAAAAAAATATTTTAACACAAAAGTTATTCAGCTTTTCATGAATTTTTATTTTTTTATATTTTCGAAATTATAGGGTGGTCCAGAAAATCTTAACGTGATAAAAATACATTTTTTAACCTTATATTTTGATACGGATACTAATTCTGCTTATAATTATAAGTATTTTTTGTTGTTACAGAATATGAAAATGTTTTAACAGTTTTTGGGTTAATTTAATTTGAAGTAAAGTTGGAAGGAAAAATAAGCTTGTGAAAATTCTGAATAAATTCACAAAATATTAATTGAATTATTTGAAAACTTGTCCAGTTAGAAGCAAAGGGTGGTTCTACTAGAGTATATTTTTAATTTTCGAAACATTTTATAAAGGGTATGAAAAAAAAAACTTTTCACATTTCAAGTGCCTTAAACTGGATTTCTTTAAATGGGACACCCTGTATTTTTTAAAAATGATTTCCTCTTTTAATTGAATAATGAAATTACAAGAATTAATTTTCAAAAAAATACAGGATGTCCCATTAAAAACAAATAGTTTGAGGCATTTGAAATGTGAAAAGTTTGTATATTTTTTCACACTCTGTATGTAACTTCGAAAATATTAAAAAATAAAAATTCATAAAAAACTGGATAACTTTTTTTTCTAAGTCCTCCAGTGTTTGAGATAAGATCGTGGACCAACCTCTACATTCAGTGTGTTCATTTAAAAACTTACCATCCCAATAACTTCGGACCGAAAAAAGACACTAAAATGCGATTTGTGAAGATTTCAAAGGTTGTAAGGGGGGACATTTTTGGCAGGAGCAGTGTTAATCGCATACCTCATCATCCTCAGCCACCCCAACTTCTTAAACGGTACCCTATCTCGATGTGTATCTCATATTGAAGGGCATTTAAAATAGATTATTTAGATGCCAATAATTCTAAAAATGATTAAGTTGTTTTCGAGAAGTTAAAAAAATAACAATCCTTTAACAGAATAAACAAACTTCCCAAAATCTAGTTAGATTTGAATATTACTGTTTAGTAACTGATGAATAATTTACTACTGTTATGTATTAGTTTATTAAAAATGGTTTATTCCATAGAAGGAAGAGTCTAAATTGTATTAATTTATGGTGCTAATTTGTAGTGAACGTAACATGAAGTAGTTACAGGATGTTAGATGAATCTGCTCAGATCAGTCCTAGGACACCTAGTAACCGAGCCAACTACATCACTGAGCAAAGTATCCCCTGAAACCAGAATTTCATTAGGTTCAGTGCATAAAATAATAAAAAATCATAAACAGCATCCCTAGAAGTTGCAAATTGTATAAACACTTACTGAAGATGATCTTGACCGTAGAATACAATATTGTCAGACGGTAATCGAATTAATTAACAATAATCCAAATTTCATTAAGAAGATCTGTTTTTGAGATGAACGTACACTTTTTATAAACGGGTTGAATAAATATCACTGCTGTCACTAGAGCGACGAAAATTCTCACCTATTTAGGGAAGGTCGTAACTGGTGGCCCGAGACAATAAACGTTTGGGCAGGAATTTTGAGTGATAGCATTATTGGACAATTACTTCTTAACGAAAATCTTAGTGGGGAAGTGTTTTTTGATTTATTGTGAAATACAATAGGTCTTCTCATTGCTGAAATATTCAAACACCAGATTGATGAAAATGGCCGTCCTGTATTGGAACAAAATCTAATAGACTTTCAGCAAGACGGAGCACCACCCCATCATGTAAGACTAGTGCGAGAGTGGCTCGACGAGAGGTTCCCAGGTAAGTGGATTGGCAAGGGTCGTGCAGTAGAATGGCCAGTAAAATCACCTGACTTAACGCCGCTTGATTTTTCCCTATGGGGGAACCTTAAATCTGTAGTTTAAAAAACGGTTCCTGGAGATGAAACTGCAGAATGTCGAAAGATTACAAGAGAAACTTTTAGAAGAGTCCGATAACTACTCAAAAGGTTATATCTTTTTTTAGAACACTTCTTGTTTTCGTCGAAAAGACATTGAGTTTGATATTAAAAAGTTAAATTAGAAAGTTACAATTAATTATTCACAAATTTCTCGAAAACAGCTTTATCATCTTTAGAATCATTTTCATCAAAATAATGCATTTTAAATGTCTTTCAATATGAGGTACATATCGAAGAAGGGTGTCATTTCAGATTCTGAAGTTGGGGTGGCTGGGGTGCAGGTATGTATAATCTCTTTTCGTTCTGAATTTTTTGGGATAGAAAGTGTTTAAATGAACACACTGTATATTAGTTACACGGGCACTTACCAATTCTAATAAAACTCCTAAAATACTGAAACAAATATCCGGTGGAACTGTTGTTGTTTTTTATTACCGGCTCAGCGTGGCAACTAATCACCAAAGGGTACATATCAGGCTTAGACGTCACCTAAAGCACTCTTCTTAATTCACTTCACAATTAACTTTACCAGATGAATGTCTACCTCAGAATAGGGTGGTGGCGGCGCCTGAAAATTGTTACAGCTACTATACTGAGGAGGCGCATAGCAGGATCCTATGGAATCCGGCTCAGAACAGGTTCGGTTCCGGTTCGTCCCAGTCCTGCAGCACAATCCCCCTTGACTGTGCTTGCGCCACAAGGAACAGGCACACAGTATGCCTGCGATCGTGGCTGTTACGGCCAACCAAAAGTACCTGCAAGGTGGTATTAGAGCTGTTGAAAGAGGTACAGGGTGTCTGTTTCGAGAGCTGAACCATGAAGATCTCGGTATGAGATACGAGGTGCTTTACTTTTCCTCTTTTACACGTGGCGATGCCATATCTGAAATCCAACGTTTTGATTTTCGACGCCCATCATCAACTTTCTTCTTTCTTAGGGGCAGTTGTTTTCAAATACCTCCGAAAGTCAACGGGAGTTTTCAAATTCTAAAACGGCACATTCTTGAACGTTAAATTGCGCATTTTGCCCCAGTTCAACACACCTCGCATATTTCCTAGTCACCGAGATCCTCATGCTTGAGTTTCAGAAACGGACACCCTGTATACTGGAAGTCCTGTACCAGTGTCCGAGAAACAATGGATTGGCAAACACGTTTCCAGTCTGTAGCGATGGGGACCGGGTCAGAGAGGGTTCCAACAGGTAGCAGCACCCTTGCTGGCAGCATTTCTTCGGTGAAAGACAAGTGTAATGCCCGCCATCGCACTTATTGGGAGTTCCTTGCTGTGAAGTAATTTTTAGGTAAAATTTTGCAGAAGCGAAACACAAGGTGTAATGGTAATAAACGCAAAAGTTCAAACTCAATAATAGAGGTTTTGGCTCATCATTTTTAAAATTTATCGTTCACCACAGTGAAAGTTTGGGCAAAGACTTTCTTGGACTCTATATCGCTTATGCTTGTTCTACACTTCATTGGTCAATTAAGACATGAATTGTAACTGTTTAGATCTTCAAAAGGAAATTTTAGGCTCTTGTGAGATAGAGAGTCTTATACTAGTTCGGACTTACGTGCTGGACTACCCGGGAGCGTATATATGGACAGGGTGGTCCACATAAGATAGTCCATTACCTTATCTCAAAAACCGTAAAGTTTAGAAAAAAAGTTTCATCTAAAAGTTATTCATTTTTTCGCGAGTTTTTATTTTTTAATATTTTCAAAATTACAGGGTGGTACCGAAGACTGTGGAGTGACAAAATTATATTTTTAAAAATGGAATATCCTATGTTTTGTTATGGATATTAATTGTGTTTGAAACTGTAAGTATTTTTTGTTATTACAAAATATGAAAGTTTTTTAGCAGTTATTGAATTAATTCAATTTAAAGCAAAGATTGAAGGAAAAATAAGTTTTTTAAAATTCTCAACAAATTCAGTGTTCATTGAATCGGTTGATTGCTTGTTTAATTAAAAACAAAGGGTCGTTCTACTAGAAAACATTTTTAATTTTTAAGAAATATTGTGCACAGTGTCAAAAAAAAATTTCAAACTTTTCCCATTTCAAGTATTTCAAACTCGATTTTTTTAAATAGGACACCCTGTATTTTTTGGAAAGTAAACTCTTTTAATTCCCTTTCAAATGATATATGCAGGGTATTTAAAAAAGACGTGGCAATATTTAAGGCGTGATTTCTCAGGTCATTTTATGAAAAAAATTCCTATAAACATAGATTTAGAGATGTATTTTTTCCAAGATACAGGATGTTGAATTTTTTTTTTCAATAATGGTTTTTGGAAAAATAATTCAAACATCTTTTCACCAATTTTTTTTAAATTTGGTAACGTTGTTTGTAGTAATAAGGGGCTGATTTGTCCCTAACTAAATTAAAATTGTTAAGTCCAGTGGCGTCATGGGGAACACTTACCCAAATTTATTGACAAAAAACTGTACGTTATTGACTTTAATTGAATTTCTATATTTTATTCTATAATACATACATCCTGTATGTATTATACATCTAAACCAAAGGGATCTTACATACTTAGCTGATTAATATTATTAATCGCCATTTTTCTTTTTAAATTATTGATTACATATTTATCATTAAGTTAACTTACAATTATAAAATTCAAACGTATAGAAATTATTCTAAACTAAAATTGTAGCTTATTATAACAAATTTTCCACATGGCTACTTTTATTTTTTATGTATGTGATATACATTTCCTCTAGTTTCCTTGTTGACCTTAATACCACTTAATCAGCAAAGTATGCAAAATCTTTTCAGTTTAGATGTATAACATATATGAATATATCATTTGAATGTGAATTAAAAGAATTCATGTGAAAAAAAAACAGGTGTCTTATTAAAAAAAATTTAAATGCGAAAAGTTTGGACATTTTTTCCGCCCTGTATAAAGTTTTTCAAAAATTAAAAATGTGTCCTAATAAAACGACACATTGTTTTCAACTGGACGGGTTTTTAAACGATTCCATTAATACTATGTGAATTTAATGAGAATTTTAAAAAACTTAATTTTCCTTCGATCTTTACTTTAAATTGAATTAACTCAAGAACTAGAAATTTTTCATATTTTGTAATGACAAAAAATACTTATGGTTACAATTAGAATTAGTATCCGTAACAAAATATAGGGTATTCCGTGTAAAAAATGTATTGTTGTTACTCCACCATTTTCTAGACCCCCCCGTAACTCCGAAAATATTAAAAAATTTAAACTCATCAAAAACTGAACGACTTTTGCATTAAACTTTTTTCTCTCACGGTTTTCGAGATAAGATAGTGAACCATCTTACGTGGACCATCTTGTACATAGCTCGACATCAATAATATTCGGACGATTTAAACAATTTTTAGTGGTAAAATACTACATAAAACACTCACGGTGGTCATAAGTCCGGGGGTCTCGGTGTTATTGGAATTAACAGCGATGAGGGTGTAGAAGCAGCATAAGACTGTCGCATGGCACCTTATTTTGCGGATCTCAACCTCGTGGTTGGCCAAAACGAATGGAAGACGGGAAACTACGAACAGATCAATCCATTAATATCGCTTCAAATTTCATAACTCAAATACCTTTGTAAAATGATAAATCTCCGTTGGTGCACTAGTCGTTCAAAAATCGTCAAATACTGATTAATTTACAGAATTTTTATATGGGGCAACAACAATAATTCATCGCGTTTACGCAACACATACAGTGTTCGCCTTTAGGAGTTGACACAATCCGTACATGGAAAATTATGATTTGTTGTTTTTTTCAATATTGTGTTTTTGTGTTGTTGAGAAGAAAAATTATTTTCGCATTTCGCACCTTTCCAATGCAATCTTTCTTGGTCGTTGGTGGTGTAGAATGAATAATATTTTTAATTCGTTCCCAAAGGTAAAAATCCATTGGCGCAAGATCAGATGATCTAGGTGGCCATAGAAAGGGGTTGTTATTGGCAAACTAACGGTCTTCAAAAATTTCGTAAGTTTCATGGAAACAATGTTGATGTCGTGAAGAGGCGCACCATCTTGTTGGTACTATAAATTTTCCCTTTAGACATTATTCAATTGGGGCTGAATTTGAGTATTTAATACTTCAAAATAATTTTCTCTTAGAAATTAAATATGTAATTATAAATTGCAACAATCAACTATTTTTACCCTCTCAAATGTTCGTTGTAAAAATACATATACAAAAATTCGTTAATAAGAATAGAACAAAACACGTTAAAGTTACAAATTTCTCGAAATTGGCATTTACCTATAGGATCGCTTTTTTTGTTATCCTAGTAATTCGAGACTCGGCGATTAAATATGCCATTTTTTGTAAATTTAGATTCCTCCTCCCATATGATATTACTGAAATGAAATGGAAATTTCTTGTGTTTTCAGCAAAATAGTTTCACAAAACGAAATACGTTTTAAGAAATCGGCTTCTTTCAAAAGTTGAACTAGTTGCAAACGGTATGGTCTAAATTTGTTTTCTAAGAATCCTCCTGATAGTCATTGGTGTAAAGCCAATATCAGTTTTCGCATCGTTTATGGAATTGTAAGGATATGCACGATTGCTTTGTTGCATACTTACTTTATTTTCTTCGTTATCAACAGCAAGTTTCTTTCTGGCTGCAGAGTTGGTGAATATGCCAAAACGTTCCAGATTTTGGACCAGGCGTGTTACTGTATTAGTAGATGGTTGGAGACGCTCTGGATAGCGTTCGATAAATGCTTTTACTGTTTGTATTACGACTCTATGTCATTCTTCGTGTATTAGCATTAAATTCAAATAATCTTGATTGGAAAAACCAAGTTGTCCTATTTCTCCAAGAGAAACACAAATTATCAACAATTTTACTCTATTGACTGTGGATTAAAAAAAAAGAATCAAAATAAACATTAAACAACTTAATTGTGTAAAGGGGCGTCGATGTATCTGTTACCTGCGCAGTATAAAGTAACTTATAGTTTTTTCCTATTTACTCAAAAAGTATTATTTTCTGATACTTATAAGATATATCGTATTTGTTTATTTTTTTCTAGCAATCTAATGGTGCAAAAATAATTGTAGGGTGCTATTTGAAAAAAATGACTTTTTTGAATTCAAAAATTCAAAATTTCAATAATTTTTTTCAAAACTTTTAAAAATATTTTTCCAGTAATTTAAAATTTATTTCATCAATTTATTTCAAATAGTTTTGTTGATAATTGAGTTTTAGTAAAGCTCTACAAGTGTCGAAAGTCATCAAAATTAAAATAAATCAAAAACGGTTGGGAATCGGTACTATTACGTATTATGAAGCTTATGTTTATTTTCAACAAAAAACCCATTTTCATTTAAAAAAATGAAGTAAGGATCAGTTTCCGGTTTAACCGGAAGTTTTATCAAATTAAAAGCATTTTTACAGTCAAGTTTTTTCCACAAAACAAAAATGCAAACTTCAAAAATACATTAAAATCGTAATTTTCCATATACAGATTGTGTCAGCTCTCAAAGGCGAACCCTGTATCACAATGGACTGATAAACGATATAATCTCGCAACGCAAAACCGCTAATTTTCCGATCAATCTATAAGATAAAATCATCAGATAACTTTTTAGCCGGTTTGACATGGTTATCTGAAGCATCTTGTAATGACCCTCTGCTCCCTCTTGGCCCCTTTGGATACATTAAAATAGGAAATGTGTCTTTTGGAAGCGCGCCAGATAATTTTGGGGAACTCATGGCCAAGTTCTCTGCTCAAATAAAATGCACGGAAATTTGGCGTTATTGGACTGCACACATCCACTGCGCTTGCAGCATAAATTTCCTTGGGTTGAGGCTGGTCAACGCAGTGCTTGTGTTGCTGCTGAGGTTTTCTGAGACGAGAAATTAGTCGTTCCATTATACGCCACTTTTCTATCAGCCTAATGGAAGTTCCTTAATCCATTTAAAGCAATTCATGTGAGGATAATTCCATCTGACTCGGGTTAGAGGCACAATGAGACTAAGAGCAGCTGAAGTTTTTCAGCGGGGCAAATATGGAGGTACATAATTCACGAGGCTAAAAATATCAGTTAAGGGCTTGTTTACTTTGCATTGAGGCCGCTTAAGACTTTGTGGGGCTAAAAAAACTATGTCACTATTGCCGGACTTCTCTAGACACTGATGGCCTCGCAAGTGCGGACTTATAGCAACTCGGCCGGTCTAGTTTTCTCTTGTTTACTTCAGCGATATCCGTCCTGGTGGAAAAACATGTTATTGGAAATTATGATAACATGTAAAGAGTCTATTTTTATGTCTATATATACATTACTCATCGTAATTAACGCCTACGAGACGACAGGTGTAGTATTGCCAGTTTTAAAAAGTTTAAATGCCACGCAATAAGGCTGCATGAGCCCCGATTTCCTGGCAAGGGCAGTGTACAAAAGCCTTGAGAGTGACCTTCCAGAAGTCAAAGTACTATTTAATGCCCCGAGACTGCGAGAGCTGATTGATGCAGAGAGACGCGTTTGGCAAAAAGAGGTCACGACCATAAGACTGCAATTAAACAAAAAAATTATTCAAAGAAAAAATCCAGCGCAATGAAAACAAAGTCATGTAACGTATCGTTAGAGTCGCTAACGCTCCAGTGCAATGCCTGCACGCTCCTTACATAACCCCCAAGTACCCCGAGGCAATGCACCTATTTAAACTCATTGCAACCAACCTCCGCTTCATCTCCACAACTTCCCCCCTCTTCACAGCACGCACCGAAGGACACCAGAGAATGGACACAGATATGAACTCACCTGACTTTGCATAAATGGGTGATGGCCAGTGCGAAACGCAGCGCGATGTCTTAAATGTCACTACACATCCCCAATTTGCCACAAAGGATCCCGGAATTAGGTCTCCCGAAGGGTCGTCGTTGACGCGCGCCTCACGACCGACGCCATCGCACTGTCCATCGCCGAGGCGTCGTGACGTAACGCAGTGGCGCCAATTCGCCGGCGCCGCAATTTGCGAATCCGTCGCAAAAGGGCTGAGGAAGGGCGGCCAAGATTTCGGGCTGATGCTGCACCCCTTGTGTGTGCGTTTACTTTGTCTCTAGGTTTATTCGTTAAGTAGGGCACTGTTTTGAGGGAAAATAACGTCCTTAAGCAGAAGGTCGAATCGGACAAATATGGGCCTAAAAATTAAAATTGTTTCTATTTTTCTGGAAATTGATTGAATGTGAAGGAATCGAAGCGGAAAAATAAGCTAATTTACTAAATTCTATCTCTATTTACACTTAATGTAGTAGACGATAATCGTTGGTCCAATCTGCAGAGATTCCTAATTTTTGCACGATCGGAAATAATCGCCTTTTTACCTATATACATCATGAATTTTACAACTGTCACAAGTGTTCTCGAGAACTGTTTTGCTATTTAATGCAAATTAATCAAAACTGGACGAAATAAACAACTGAAAGTAACAAATACTAATAAAATTCCAATTTGCACTTCATGTAATATTTCTGCTGTAAAATATAAAAATACACAGTCTCTACATCTACATATATAATAATAGAAAAGTCATTAGTAACAGTGATATAATAACATAAAATACACTGTGAAGGCTTTCACAGTCAGTCAAATAATATTCTAAAATATGTTCCGGGTTCTGCAGCTGTGCAAATTCCTTCCTAATGCTTCGTCAACATCTGGGATGGGCATTACTGAAGTCCACAAAGCAATTGTCGAAATATTGAGGTTGCAACTGTATCCTCCGTTCTATTTATACTATAGTGTGTACTTGCACGCGTGCGCAGTAGTTGAACGGACTTCGGCGCACATCGTTACTGAGTATACATGTATCCTCAGTTGAAGTGGGAGAAGAACCGCATAAGGTTTAATATGCTTCCGACAAAGACCACCGAAGCGGGCGGTGTCAGTCCGGCTGGCGTCTCCACTTGGATGTTTAGATTAGTATCGATTTCGCTTGTGCGGTCCTTCTCCCACTTTCACAATCCTTATGTTTTCACTTGAATTGATGATACTTATATATTTATGATAAAACGTTCATTTAGGCAGATCAAAGTGACGCTATTAGAACCTGAAGAAGCCAGCTGCATTCAAAATCGAGTTGCTTATTCTTATCATTTACTAGCACACTAACTTAAATACATTGCTCCTTCCAGTTAGTGTTCAAGGTAAGAGGTAATAGTAGTCGAATCACCAATATTACGTCATCGAGGATTTAGCTAAGTGATTTTTCTATGATAAATTTGGGTTGAGGGCTGAGTTTCTTCCTTACAATCAAAATTATTGTTATATATCTCGATGGCTTTACTGATTAGTCCAGGATAATATACACAGCCTATACCTACTAGTATATACTAGGAAGAATATATTTTCTTTGCTGCTCACCACTACACGCACACGTATATGTTATAGATAAGATATATAATCCGTTTCCGCATCAATTACCGTCGAGCAGCACGGTATATATATATAACTTCCTTCATTACCTAATTGTCTTCAGTAATATTCATTGGATATATGGACGAAAGGTCAGAAAAAAAAAATTTTGGACTATGGCTTTTAGACCCGGAAAACGTCTTAAAACATAATAATATACATTTATATCACAGTTTTGCTTTATATTTCTGAAATAGTACAAAGCTCTAATCAATGAAAAATAGTAACCTCAATGAACCATTTATTAAATAATCGTTCTATATAAGTAAATATTCAAAAATTGACTAAAGGTTTTATTGGATCATGTCAAACCTACAACACAGCCACCACTTCCACCTCTATTACTGAACATTAATATCCTGCAACGTTCTACATGCATCCACGACAAGTTCGGCCAGCTTAAGCAGTTCCCTTTCATTTGCACCTATGCAATCCAGCGCGTGTTTTGCTAGAGTTTTTATATTATTAAGATCGCTCGGCGAACACCAGGAACCGTTCTAATTAACATATCATCAATACGATATTGGATTGAAACACTCATTTACTTACCACAGACTCTATGTATCTGCTTAGTATTGGACTTAAAGCGGCGATATTCTCGCTTAAGTTAGGGGAAGACGAGAGGTATTGAGATAATCGATTGGCTGCGACTTTTAGCAGTTCTTCTCCTAATAAAGTGCGGTCGCTAACTGCAGGGATTAAGTCCTGGGCAATTAAGTCGTAGCCGCCTGTATAAAGTTGCGCAATTTGAAACCTAAAATACGGTTTGGAATCAATAATAAATTAAGTGAAACTCGACTGAAAATGCCTCCTAAGGCTGTCGACGCCCAAGTTCCAAATTCGGGCCAATGTCAGACATTTATCCATCCACTCGACATGCTCTTTGCAGTAAATCTGACCCTCTTCGTTCAGAGAAACAGTTTCTAAACTGGACGTAATAATTTTCCTTAAAAACTGATCTCTCGAGGAATTAGTCTTTATATCGGACTTGTTCCAGTTAATTTCCACTTGCCGTTGAAAATCTGCAATTTCACATTCAATAGTTGTAGCTTTAACTCTGGACTGTGTTTTACCAGTGAATAATAAGTTGATCAAAGACGCCTCAAAAAGGCTGTTAACAGGCTTGGAGTGCTTAACTGCGAATCTGGTCATCATATAGAGCACTAAGCATAACTGATAATGGAGATGGACTAAGTCAAAATCAACTTCCTTTTGGTTAATAGCAAGTTCTATCAAAGCCTGAGGGCCCTCATTCTCCCATATGACTTCAAACTTTAATTCCCGCTTTGTCAAACCGCAATCTCTTTGTAATACTTCCAAATACGAGTCCATAAATTCAACACAAATTCCTGGAAAACTAGTTTACACACAATACATGGGGTCTTAAAAGAACTTACCGATAAATGCCGCAATTTGCTTATCCGATAACCCAGTATCCTGTTGGCACAATCGGTCTTTCGGCAACTTTCCAACTTTATTGATCAACTTACTGCTACTCTCCACGACAATCTTTAAATGAGCGTTCCAAACTAACTGAAACAACCCCATTTTGACACTCGTGTCTGGCACCGAATTTAAGCATTTCAACGCAGCCCTTAAATTATCTATGATCGTAATCTCTTTACGCCAGGCTAACGCGTATTCCCAACACATATTCGCCAGCAAATTGCTGACCTCTAAACTATAAGGGAATTGTTCTTTTAATAGGTTCAAGTACTTGAATACGGCTTCGGATTTTACTTGGTCGATCGACTCTAAGTGCATACCTTCTGATATTTGATATGCGGTTATTTGATCTGTAAGGTCTTCTACAGGTGAATGCGTTTGCTCGTCATTACCTAAAGATTAAAATTTTAAGCTTTAACGCAATACAATAGGTGTTCAAAATTGGAAAGGCAAAGCTTTAATCATATTCCTATTAAAGAATAGTACTAGTTTGCTAAGTTTCTAAATCTGTAAGGACCTTTGCATCGACACAATAAGCTAAAAATGCTCAAAAATACTATTTCAATTCTGGTTGGTGAAGTAGGAAAAATCCAATAAACACTCAGAACTAAAACCTCATACTGTCAGTCCTAACAGACCTGGTGTAGGTGACAATCATGCTCTTCGCGAGTCAATAGAACTGAGATTGAATTCGTAATATAAAATTTAATCAACTAGATGAAGATTCAGTTTTGGAGCTTCCCAATATGGTGTTCCTGAAATAATTGCAATAACTTAGGCAAAATTCTTAAATACGATATCTCGCACTTTGACTTCGTCAAGGACGGTGTGTATTGCGATTAAAGGTTATTGCCATGTGTGTATCGAAGTTCTATTGAAACAACGTCTGGTTACCACTCTTAAGACTCTTAAAAACATTGAATAAACGGTTGACCTCAATTTTAGGGTATAGATACATCACTGATTATTGGAGATTCTAAATAGCAAACCAGTATTATTTTTCGACTTAAAATACTTGATTAAAAGCTTTGCATTACAATTCAGGATACCCTAATCGCATATCCAGGTAGTCGGTAGGTACCTACCTGTTTGATTATTCTTAAAAATAATCTCATTTATTGCAATATGATATGGGTCAACCCCACATGAAGTGAGCCACTGAGCGGTCAATTCGCTCACACACCCCTTGCCGCCTTCTAAAATATATTGCAGACTTACTGGAACTTTGCTATGAGTGAGGCAAGGCAACGAGGGAATCCGAATTGCAGGTTTGATTGACAAAATTATGCAAAGCATTGAGACATCTTCCAGCTTCCCTGCAAGACATTGATGGAGTAACAATGCAGTGCATAAGGTTTTTAAAGAATACCTATTAATAAAGACCACTGAACATTTTCCTGCGTCAGCACTTCAATGTTTTCCTCGTCGTGTTCAGCTTCATATTTTTGGACGACATTCTTACACAGAATCGCGGCCATTAGGGCCGAAAAAGGCCTGACGTTGTTTGCCAGTTTTTTTCTTATATTTTCCCAAAACAAGGATGTCTCGTCGTCGTCGCTGATTAAGACATCTTTGTCGGTGATTTTAATTAAGACGTTAATCGTTTTTAGGAAGTTGGACATATCGGCTTCTAGATTCAGAGTTATGTCCAAAGGCCTGTTCACCCAGAAATCGATCACTAAGTCAAAGAAGTCTTTTACTGGGAGGCCGCTTGATTTGAGGATCGTGGACAAGGTTTCAAAGTTATTTTTCTTGCCCAATATGTAGTTGCTAAAAATGATCTAAAACAGCTTTGAATATTAGTTGTTTGCTTGATACAAAGAAGTTAAATTCAAAGATACCTCTCTCAATAATTAAAAAATTTAACAAACACCTACCTCAGACGTCTTAAATTTCTGATGCTCTTCAATAGCAGACTTCAACGTGATAACTGTTTTTGTCAGCTCAAAACTGCTCAAAAAGTCCGAGCTACTAAAGGAGGTTTCATTTGAAAATCTCACGCGAGGAGTCTTCAAATCATTGTCGCTACTAGAAATTGCTAAGTCCAGTAGTTTTTGCAAGCCGCTTAAATCTCTAGGATTCAAATTTAACTTCCCATTCTCTGCCTCATTATAAGTAGCACTTTTTTCAGTCTCATCATTATCATCAGAGAACACATAGAGCTCCAAAATAGTTTTAACATTTTTACACATTATATCAAAAGTTGCAGCTTCGCTTTTGCCTGAGACATGGGATAGAAAATAGTTCACACACCTTAATGTTCCTTCAGGAGACATGTCTTTGCTACTGAGCAGTAATTCCAAGGTTTGCGTTTTAAGCTCAATTGTCTTTAATTCCGTACAAACATTGTAAATTTCACTTTCCAGGCATTCACCTGTTTTAATGCTCTGTCTTAGTTTCTTGTACAAGTAGATATCCTTGGCTCGAACGCTATTTTTTTCCGCCAATGCAAAGTGAAATGGCACCATTATCTCTCGTATTTGACCATCTTTGTCCAGGAAAATACAGGTAAATTGGCAAATGTACCGCGATTTTGTGGTAGTAGTAAATCCCATGAGACCATGAGTTATATACAAAAGTCTGCTGCATTTTGACGTGGAAAAAGTGGCGATTTTAGTGCCATGCTGAACGGTAAATATTTCTAAAGTTCCCTTTTTGGGGGAGTAAATCGCCAGAAATGTGGCAACTTTGTTACCTGGCCGATGCTTGGATCTTCTTTCATCTGGAACCTGTGATAATTTTGAGTGTGGTAATTGTGTAAGGAATGAAAGAATTTACTTGCAGGAATGCACACTGCGCCTCTCGATAACCTTTGAAAACTTTGAGCACTATTCCCTTATAGGAATCGACCAACAGCACTCTGCCTAGAGAATCAGACAGAGCTGCTAGTTTTTTCGTGGGAGATAGAACAATAGCTGTACAAGTACGTCGGAGATCCGATAGGCCAAAGCGAAGCCCCATATTATCCACAGGTTGCATAGCGATGGTTAACTCATTTTGCTCGTTTTTGGTGCCCGTTAGCCAACCTCTAAAAGCAATATTCAAAACAAATACAGAAAAGCATATAAAAAGATGTATTAAAAAGTCAAATTGTTAATATATTGTCAGCTTTAATTGTAAGATCATTTCATGGAAACTTTAAAATAAAGCTTGGATATTCATCAAATTTTTTATTTTCTTAATGATAAAGTTAATATTATATTAGTAATTTGGCCCTTCAAGTTACTTACGGCAATGCTGATTTTAATTTATTGGCCACTACTTTGGCAACATCACTGAACACTGGTTGATTGACACCTTCCAAGGCATAATGGTAGCCTATAAATAACATTTATCTACAACCGGTAAATGACATTTACGCGCTGATTCGAGTGCGGTAAGAAGTACATTACCGCATGGAGTATTATAATGACCAGTTAAGATGGGCAGTAATGTTACTATGCCGTACACTATTTTATTATTTAAAAAAAATACATAAGGAACAAGAACAAAATCATAAAAATCCTTGCCTAAAAAGGGCTTTGATCCTGCAGCCAATACCAAAGTACTATTAGGAGCAGTGCTTCTGTACTTCGCATCAAATCCGCCACAAATTGCAGCGGTTAACAGATGGTCAAATGTATTTGTCATATTGAGGCCTACCACAACCACATCATTAATCAAAGCTTGATCTTGAAAGCCCCATTTTCTAACATTAAGGGGCAATGGTTTGAACTCCACAGGACTGCCTTTTGCCTGAACTAAAAGATATTCTAACGATAATTTTTTCTAATATTTTTATGAGGATTTCTACCTCTGGCTAGTTGAGTTCTAAAGTGTCTTAAATTCTCAAAGAGTTGCTGCCCAATAACAACACAAATATTGCTCTGGTATTGTATGTACAATTCTTCAGGATGCAATTCTGGACACAAATCTGGTCTGGGATTGTGCTGGCTTTGGCACTTAATGCTTGTAATGTTTTCATTGTGGAATTGTTCTTCTAACAAGAGATCTCCATTGTCAGTGTAAAATCGAACATAACCAGAGTCAAAACCTGAATGAAATATTGAGCGAGATGTAGAATAATGTAAAACTCAATAAAATGAATATACCTAAAACTACACAAGTCCAATCAGGCCCCACATGGGAACTATTACTTTCACCCACAATGGGAAGACACAATATGTCCCTCACTTTATCATATGCATGAATTGAATCTGAAAAAACAGTTTGAAAGCTACTTGAAGCTGTCAAAGAATCCCATTTAGAATTCAAAACAACTAATCTTCTTTCATTGGCAAGTGCAATTAAGTCCCCAGTAGGGGATGCAGATATTTTGCAGGTATGCAACCAAAAATCGTTTCCTGAAAAAAAGATTTTACAAAGGGGATATGTTTGTGTATGTTGTTTACAAAGGTTGTTAACTAAGTATTAATTACATAGTTTTTATGATAGCTGTCATAATGGTACCATCACAAAAGATTAAAAACAAATGACATTGTATAAACAACATGATCATTGCTATTTTATTGTTATGCTGCTACTGTCTATTATTTTGCTTTAACTAGATAATTGAGAAATCGAAAGGACCCTCATGACAGTTAAGAAACTATCATGCTTACTCTCACTGTAGGTACCAGATGAACAGTATGTTAGTTGTCTTCTGTGTGTTATTATAACAATTGTCCTAACAATGTTTTATATGTAGACATAAAATTTTCATGATACAATTACAATAATACATAAGTAATAAGATAACTATCAAGAGAATACTTTAATGAAAATATTATCTTTATTAAAATGAGTCTTCACTCAAGTATAGTATACAAGGTTCTAGTATCTAGACTTCATCTTTTAGATCTCTAGAAGACCACCACCAACTAAAATACATTAATTGACCTTTCTTTTAAGTGATTGTGGACGTCTTTCAACAATACTAAAGTTGATTTCTTTAACACTTTATTTTTTAGAACTGATGCGATTTCCGGATATATGTTTACATGAACCTTAAAATTCTTATTTTGAACCAAAGAATATTGACTTTAATTTGTACCATATGTTTAGGAAACATTCCGAATATCTTTTGGTTTACGAGAATTTAAGTTGCTCCTATGCATTTTTTCAATTGAATTTTTACCTCTTTTATCATCAGTAGGAAATAGGCATCTTCGAATAGAGGGTATGTTTTGTATGGAAGCAGTAAGACGTATTTCACATGACATGGTGTAAAATCTAGTTTAACATTTAAATTTGCACATCCCAAAGGAGTCCTAATGGAGTTCTTGAAGTAATTTTTATTTTAAAACATAAAATCACACAATTCTAACAATAAACTTATTTAATATTGATAAATAAGTTATTTTCAAAACAAAAACATGTCACTGTCAGTATCCACATTCGTCATCAGATATCAGTGACAGCTGTTAAGGAGTACCGAGTAGTAGGAGTAATAACGATCAATTTTAACTCTATACTATCACTGCCTTCTACCCTTAACAACCCATCAGTCCCACCACTTTTGCTTCCTTGCAATTAAATGCAGATTATACAAACAAAAAACATGCCTGAAAACCTGGTATGAAAGTATGAAGTATGTGGTGTAGTGCAATGCGGTGTACTGTTTAACTTGTCAGAGCTGACCGTCAATCACAGCACAACATAACCTCAATTCCAAATTTGTAAACACAATCAGCTGTTTTACTTGGTATCGAGTGGTGCTTCTGGACCGTGAATGATGTTTCAGTGAGTAGTGTCCAGTGACCACCAACGAGTATTAATACCAAAGTTCAAAAGTTCAAATCTTTGTGTAGGTTAGTCCAGGTTATTTTTGTAATTATTTCATAAATAGTAGAAGTAGACTAGAACTCATTTTAGGCGATTTTGGCTGGCGAGTGATATATGTATGGTACTCTCAATTGATATGTTTCATCCTCATCCAATGAATGGAATGAGGAAAATATACCAATTTGAGGTAACAGATCCTTATCAATTGCCTTAGGTACTATAAAGAGCTTGAACAACATTGATACATTTTTTTTAACATTTAACTACTTAATCAGTTTGGTTGTCTTGTGTTATCTTAGATCTGCCTCAACTACAAGTATTGGGATCATGGTTCCTTAAAGAAGTAAAATGTTCCATTGAGTTTCCTAAAGTCATGGTTTTACATCATCTCACTAAGTAGAATCTGTCTCCTTCACTCAGAAATAGTGAACAGAAGAGATTTTAGATAAAAATGTTGCTGCATTTCAAGGGGACAATGTGAAGGATGGTATTCATTTTTGGTCAATTATTTCAATTTGTCAATCTTGTCTAGTCTATTATGGTTTTTTTATATATTAAACTAATTTTTGCCCATGTATTTATCAATTGCCGACTTCAACTGCACAGTCATATATGCCAAAATCAACATATAGATTTTTGGAGAATTCAAATTTCTAGTTATTTTGATATTTACAATATTTTTTGAACTAGAATTTGAGAATATTACATGTGTCATTGAAGAGAAACCTTGTTTCTATTGGTCTGTGGCTGTTTATGTAGATGAAGAGGAGGAATTCACAAATTTAACTGTTTGTTAACAAAACATGGCAGCCCTGTTACTGCCCCTTTAAAATCTTACTTAAAATGCAGCAACATTTATCTACATTTTATGGTCCTGAATTTCAAAACCAATTTAAAATTTAAAAGTTGGGGTAATTTTAAAATGTATAATCACATATACTTATTAGATACAGAAACAAAATGAGCTTTCAAAATGTAAAAATAACCATTCTCTATGGATCACAAACGGGAAATGCTCAAGATGTTGGAGAGAGACTATGGAGAGAATCCAAACGGTTTTATTTTCAGAGCTGTGTAAAACCGTTAAATGATTTTAACATTGCTCAAATAGCTCAAGAACGTTGTATTATTTTCATTTGCTCTACAACAGGCCAAGGTGAGGAACCAGATAACATGAAGATATTTTGGAAATTTTTATTGAAGAAAAGCTTACCAAAGGACTTCTTAAGTCAAATGAAGTAAGTATGGATTGACATTAGAAACTCAAATTTAAAACACGTACAGCAAACAATACAGCAATTAAATGCGTTTTTAGATTTGCTGTTCTTGGACTTGGTGACTCCAGCTATTCTAAATTTAATTTCGTGGCCAAACGTCTATATAAGAGGCTGTTACAGTTGGGTGGGGAACCGTTAATAGAGTTGGGTTTAGGGGACGATCAGCATGACTTTGGGTATGACGCAGTGACTGACCCATGGATGGAAAAGTTGTGGATTAAATTAAATGAAGTGTATCCGCTGCCCCTACATATTGCCCCTTTATCCGCAAATTTAGCTATTATACCTAGGTGAGCTTGTTATTTTCTATAGAGGACTAAACGGGTTTAAAATTTTTCATTTTAGGTGGACATCAGTACAAACAAAAAATGTTAATAATTTATTGGATGTACAGAATAATGTGAATAAATACCATTCTAATCTATACTCAACTGAAACGTGTGACCATTTGGACGCTGTCATTTTAGAGAATCGTTCTCAAACACACAAAACTCATTTCCAAGTAAGTGGTCCCTACTTTCCTATCGATCATTTTCTTATCTTATTTCAGGACGTTCGATTAATCAAATTTAAAACGAATGGTCAAAAATATGCTCCTGGTGATTTACTCGTCTTGCGGCCTAAGAATTTATCTTGGAAAATATTGGAATTTAAAAATATCTTAACGAAAAACGGAGTAAATATCAAAGATGAAACTGTGATCAATTTAAAGGAAAATGACCCAAACATGCCAGTGCCTGAAGTATTAAAGCGGAATGTCACCTTTAAACTACTCTGTGAAGAATATTTTGATCTTTTCTCCATACCAAGGAGGCACGTTTTTCAACTGCTCTCTCAGATAACTGACAGCGAACTTGAGAAGGAAAAATGTTTGGAATTTTGCTCTGGAGAAAGTCGTGAGGATATGTATGCATACACTACTCGCCCAAGGAGAAACATTGTAGAGGTATTAGATGATTTTCCTCATGCCACAAAAAACCTTACTCTGGATATTTTGTTTGAAATTCTTCCACCAATTAAACCAAGGGAATTTTCTATTGCCAGCAGTTTTAAGAGACAGAACAATGAGGTGCACCTCTTGGTAGCGGTCGTTAAATATAAAACCAACTTAGTCAAAGAGAGAATAGGTCTTTGCTCAAATTTCTTAGCAGACCTGAATCCAGGTGACCAGGTTTATGCTTGGCTAAAAGGCGGATCTTTTAAATTTCCTAGCAATTTGGTAGGTTCAACTGGAAGAATTTGTTAAGAAATAGTGAAACAATAAGTTTTCTAGGATGTTCCTGTTATTATGGTAGGTCCCGGAACGGGCGTGGCGCCATTTAGAAGTTTCATTCTTGAAATGTGTGAAAAGAATAAGAATCCCAAGAATTTGCTTCTGTTTTTCGGTTGTAGATATGAAGCCAAAGATTTCTTGTTCAAAGAAGAGTTTGTGTCCCTTAGAGATGACAGTCTGTTAACTTTAGTCTGCGCTTTTTCTAGAGACCAAAAAGAAAAAAGGTGGGTTAGTTATTAATTAAGAAGACTAAAACACTATTTTAAAGTTAGCTTATTGTTAAGAAACGACAATTTCGATCCTGGCATACCACTGCACCAGTCTTTCTTTCTTCGGCCAAATTTTTAAAGACTGTGTTAGAAACTCATCTCTCTATGGCCAACGGCTCCAAGTTTTCTGCGAGTAACTTCTCGTTAGCCACGGCTTCTATTATCTCAAAACTACGCAAAATTCTACATTTACACTATACAACACATTTATACAGATTAAGAGGAAACATAGGGATTGTGCAAGTGGAACCATTACCGCATAAGGTTCGATATGCCTCCGACAAAGGTCAAGGAAATGGGTGGACGTAGTTCGGCTAGTGTCTCCACTTCAATGTTTAGATTAATATTGACTTCGCTAACTTCGCAGCGAAATCGTTCCATTTTGTTTATCAATTGACCTCGAGAAAACAGCTAATGTCACCGACTGAATCTTGAACGTATCAAAATATCATAAACAAATATCAGTGAATTTAGATTATTTTATTCATTAATGACATACTTAAGTTATTCTATGATGAGGAAATGTACAATAATTTGTAAATAAGTAAAAATTTGAAACTAATTTATTCCATCACTAAAACTTATATAAGTAAAAATTCTAAAATAGGGAGAGATCTGATAGCACTCGACTGACTTCGCCTACTTTAACCGTTAGTCCTTCAACCCATTTGGTTGGTCTCTGTTGGAGGTATATTAAACCTTGTGCGATTCTTTTTCTACTCGTATAATCCCTATATTTCAACCGGTGATATCTGTAGGTCTTGTCGCGTTTGGATAACATGAAAATGGTGTAATATGGCATTACGACAAAATATTTTGTTGCATGTTTATTCCTACACAATTTTACAGTTTCATCTATACCTCTTGATCTGTATCGGGTGTTAGAATTTTGCAGTCTTGAGTGATGTTTTATAACTAACTTAAACTAATTTCGATAGTATCTGTTTAACAGAGTGAAAAAGTAACGTTATTTATAGCCGAATCGAAGACGAACCTTTCTAAATAACGAATGCCATTTCACACCACTAATTTCAGATATAAAATAGGTACACAACAAAACTTACATAAAATATATAATAAATAACAGTCACAGTATGTACCTGATCAAAGAAATTTTTAAACGTATAATATGTCTTTTCAATCAGGATGTTTCAATGCAATCTACGCTTAGAAAGTTTATAGTGCCTATAGTGAACCTGACAATTAACTCTCCGAATCAACCTGAACTGTATTCCACACGGCTGAATATCGTACAAAAAGTCGTAGTCTTGTTAAAATATATGGCTGTTTATGTAGGGTATCCCAGAAACAACGGTAGAAATAAGTATTGCATGTTTCAGAGTAAAGAAATTTCGGCAACTCGGTTAAACTTGTCCCATGCCAAAACTGTTCGTTTTCATTCTACAGGCTGTCAAAGTATTTTTTTAATTATGTAGACTAAATTGCTGCTGGTACGATGAATTCTTTAAAAATATCTGTTTTTTTTTAATTAATGTCGATAACTTCAATATTTTCACGAATTCTGATATTTTGGACTTTTCTACAAGGGTATTCTACAAAAAACTTGCATCGGTAACCGTTTTCGAGATAATTATTGTACCCAAAAACCCTACTAGCAGCAATTTAAAGTCTGTAAATCAAACAAGCTCGCAAGATTTACGCTCCAATTTACACAATTTAAAAAAATATATTGGCACTTTGTGGAATCAAAACAAGTTTCTGGGAGACCCTTTATACGTAAAATTTCCTTAAGAAGCTCACCGCCTTCTGCGTAACCAAACGCGTTTAATCTGGAGAGCGCCAGTAGCAATGAAACTTGTTTCCCGAAGAAACATATGATTGGATGTTTCTAAATTTACGACAAAAGCCGGCCAATTGCTCATAATTTCCAGAAATTTGTGCTGCTAAATTATCATTTATATGGCAAAAATGTTTTTTGCAGCTTGTGCGAATAATTTATGGAGATAGAATTTTAAAAACGTGTTATTTTTCTAACGAGTAAAAAGTGAAAACTGTTCATTTCTACATTGGTGTCATAAATATTAATTCTTTTCAGTTATGTTCAACATAAAATAAAGGAGAATGGAGAATTAGTTTGGAATGCTATAGAGAGAAATTGTTACATTTTCGTAGCCGGAAATTCCAAAAATATGCCCCAGCAAGTAAGAGAAGCGTTCGTAAGTGTTTGTGTGAATTATGGACGTCTCCAAGACTCTGAGGCAGTAAAGAAGATTGATTTAATGGTAAAACAAGGGCGATATCAAACAGAGTGTTGGTCGTAAATTCACTTAGTAGTTTTGTACAAATAAAAGCGAATTATTGAGTTTGTTATCGAATGGTGCTTTAATTTTGGGATCTGTTTCTTTGTCAACGGTGTTCATCCATTCTGCATGTGGGATTTGGTAGTTTCAGGTGTACTTTCATGTATCAGGTTTGAAAGATTTATTTCAATATTAAATTTTGAAATTATTTTTGAAAATCGTTTGTATCCCAGATATACATTATGGCTACAAAGCTAAAATATCCGCTGGTCAAAGCCATCATAGCAAGAGTGCATCCTGAGTGTAATAAAACTTTAATTTTATGAGTTCTTTTTAATTAGTTGGATGGACACTAATGCTGGTTAATCACTGAAAGGAAAAGAGTGGTACTGGCAGAAGAGAGGGCGTAATAAGCATTCCGTTTGCGACTTTTTCAAAAGGGATATGTTAGGGACGTTGACTCGAAATAAATTGCTAGAGTATGAAAAGTGCTAATGAATTTGCCGTGCGCCTGAAAAACTTGTTTTTCCAGCCACTTAATGAATTTTCATTATTCATTCGCTATTTGTACGTATAACGAATATTATTGCGCACAAGAAATGACTAATATTAAACGCTTTTGTCTCTGCAATCACATATCTTATCACTCATTAAATCCTGTTTTAAAAACGAATTAGCAGAAGGATTCTGATTCACATGCGATTGATGGGGTATTTGTGAAATTATGGGGATAAGGCGTCTCATAAAAACGCCACTATTGACTCATTTAATGGAGCAACGCAGTGGGTTATTTTGCAAAAAAAATTCCAATATTTTTATGTTAATGGACTTAGTATATTTTATATTTGCTAAATGTCATTTTCTCATGTAGGAACTTACAAAATTTGATTAAAAGACAAAATAATAAACCCATTTTACACTAAATTATACAAAGTAGTTTCAACACACAAGATTTTACTATTAATTAGGTACTAGCGTGTGGCGATTCTTAAAATGGACGCAGATTCGAAATTACTTTTATATTAAGTAATTGTTTAAATAACAGGGATTTGAATAACAAATAGTCGAGGAAAAAACTGTAGCAAATATTAGATGTTACTCTCAAGTCCGAGAGTTCATTAGTAGCAACCATGTTAAAAAAAATTGCTAAGCTCTAGAAAAAATTTTTCGAAAAACGCAAAGTTTACTTTTTCACAGAAAAAGAACTACAAAAACACGACCTTCAACAACTGGGATATAAAATAACAATTCGGTTAATTGGTATACAGGCAGTATTGGCGGCGTTATCGGAATTTTATTGAAAATTCCAACTCAGTGCTGTATACCTCGCACTTTTGTTACCAACCCACGTGAGTTATGAACCACGGCCACAAGAACGATATGAGAATACCTCCGAATATTCCGGATATTAAGGATGCACCTGCAAACATTCCCGCCACTGAAGCATATTGGCTTTCAACGGTGCTAAAGAAAAAACAATTAAATTATTAAGGAATAAACTCAAAACATTTGTTCTAAATACCTGGGGGTGTACATCATCGCGACAGAGCTGAAATATCCACTGGTAAAAGCCATCGTAGCTGCAACCGCCCAATAGACGTAATCGTTTGTAATGAAAACAGGTAAGACTCTGGTGATCTCATGAGGTGGTTGGTAGTTACAAAATAAATAGAACGGAATGTAGAGTAGTCGCAAGGTAGTTGGAATCCACAGGTACTTTTTAGAAGGCTGCAATGAGTTATATAATAGTATTTCAGCAGTTTTTCTTTAAACTTAAAAACTTACCCAAATATAAACATTTGTAAGTATATTACCAAGCACTGCAAACACGTTAAATGTCAGAAAACATAGCACTTGGGTATAGAGAAATTTTTCCTGGATGAAGAAATTTTTATCGCTGACTTTGATCGCTACAAAAATAAGTCGAAAACATGAGCTTCAAAAATTCATTTTTTCTTCAGAAGAAACTTAAAATTACCTGCGTGAATTGATGGGAAGACTGCTAAAGTAGCGAAAATAGTTATGAACACGTTATACATTTGAGGCCACGCCTTTTTCAGTATGTACAAATAAGGCGGTCTCTCTATCGTATTGTCTACAGTTTTCCTTTGTTCTTGCTGCTTTTTCTCCTTTAAATCGTAATGACGGTAGTACCTCTGTAAGTAAATTTCGTGTACTTAGAAGAACAGCATTTCGTCAATATTTCACTTACATTGAGAGGCAAAGCAAAATACGTATCAAATCCTATCAACAGAACGAATAAGGCAGTAATGAAATACCAAATGGCAGCCATTTTTTTGCTGGCGGATATATAATTCGAGGCGATACACACTATGGTGATGAAAGTACCGCAGATGTTGTTTCCTAAAATTACTGCCCCGATGTATTTTGGGGGCAGTTTTGCTGCCATTCCGTAAACTGTATTTTGGTATACTCCATTTGCCACTAAAAGCAGATACATTGACACATAAGTTTAAGAAATCTCCCTACAATATGCATAAATTTTGATTTTTTAGCATTGTAACACAACTAAAGGTCTTTTGAGGAAAATAACAATAAATCACAATCTTTCGTTTTTTTATTATATACTCACTGTTTAAGATGACGACGCTCAGCATTGTAATATAGAAAAATTCATAAGGCCACTGGCTGGTATTGACCATAGCTAGGGCTACGGTTATAATAAAGAGCATAATATTTATGGCTATACTCCACATTATTCTTAAAGTGAGGTCGCCCCTGAAAAGGGAAATACATTAAGGCCCTCATGTTTATTCCAATCATCAAATCAAAATTCATTATTTTTATTAACTGGGTCAGGATAATCAATTTTCAATCCTCCAGAACAGTAAAACATAAGTTCAAGATAGAAATAATCTATCATTTTCCTACATTTTGATATGTTTAAGATTTAAGCCCGGTATGCCTTTTGTTTGTGCCTAATCAAAGTCCAATTTTAAACAGCTTATAAAAGACATTAACTTACATTTTTAATGGTGGCAGTTTAATGAGAATATTCAGAGCAATTTTTTTTTATAATAAAAAAATAAACAAATTTAGGCTTTTTGGGATATGCGATTTCCTAAAAATTAGAGAAATTAAACATAATTTTCTTGCTTCTTGATATGTTTTACGTTTAGGTTATGTGTCGCGTTAGTAGCTATTTAATAAGGTATCGGCTAACCGAACGCATTGACTTTCCGTCGTTTAAATGATCACTAGAAATTTTCGCACTGACAATTGCTGGAATCTCGCTCAACAGCCGCCGCATCATCTACGATCACAGTTTAGGTTTTTTAGAGTAGCTATGTTTTATGTTCTTTATTTTTTGATTTTCTAATTTTGTGTGAGGGTGTTGTGTTTGGAATTTTTTACCTTGTGATAACACAAGCATGCTCTTTGGTCTTGCTTAAATAAGTGCTTGGCCATAATGACCAAGAGTGGCCACTGATTGCCACGTTTTATTTTGTTATTTTCTGTTTGTAATGTATTTGCTGTTATATACAATCTAATACACTTGATGCAAATGTAATCGTCGACAAAAAATTAAAATTAATTCAGCTCATCCACAAAGGGAATTTTGCCTCATTCTAAAATGAAATATAACCAGTATTTTTAAAAATTAGAATTGTAAGTTTTTGATGGAATTGTTATTCAAATCAGCTTATTTTTTTTGATTCACAATCGGACCAATACATTTAAATTAATGTAACAGTTCTAACATTGAAATACACTTACTTCAAAGGTACAAAAATATTAAACCAGTTGAAAATCACATTCGGAACTTGCGAGCAAAATGTTAAGATCTGCATGAAATTGCTCACATAAGGGAAATCGAAACCGATGTTGTCTTTTGCCAGTTTATGTTCAATGAAATACTAAAACAAATTAGATTTAAAGAATTTTAAACAAATATTTTTAAAATTAACCTACCGAAATTGCATTGATAAACATATTCCAAGGCAGCAGTGTGGCGATACCGTGTATCAAAAATATTATATATACGAATGAATACTTGTCGGGTGGTGTGCAAATCTGCAAACTGGCTTCATCCATTGTCAAGTTTTTGAAATTCAATTCGGCATCAGACAAATTGTTTTCCTCCCACGAAGGCTGCAATTTTACTGGTTTGTTTTGCAGTCGGGTAGTCTCATTACTTTCATCTCCAGAAACTAAAAGATAAAGGAATTATCATGAAAAAGCGTATATCGTTTTTTTGAATTATTACAAAAAGGAACTTCACTCTTGACATTCTGAGCCAACAAGTCAGTCACTGGTTTTTCACCTTTTTTAAACTGTTTGATAATATTTTTAAATTACAAAAACTGAACCATTGTAGAGAAAAATGAAAGAATTACTTCAGATTTATAGCCTCAATTTAATGCAAACTTTACGTTGAGTAACCGTTGCTTTTTTTATCGTTGATAAAGGAAGATACCAATTCTAATAAGCAGCCCAAAGGAAGTCCGAAGGAAAGGATTTAATACCATAATACCTCGATCTGACCATTTGAAGTCGATAACCCCAGATAGGCCAGCGAAGCTTTATCACTCCTATGTCTATCAGACACACTGTTTACTTTCCTTTTACAAAAACATATTACGCTTTAGATAATTTGGTAATTTATTGCCAACTTTCTCATGTCAAAAGTGCTTTATGCTAACAATAATCTGCTTTTGATCAATATTGGTTGGGGAAACTATTTCCGTCTCTACTTTTACGACTGTTTGTAACTATTATGGACGCCTTTACGAATTTGACTGGTAAGCAAGTACCAAGGTCTTAGCGTCAATGTACCCACTCTTCTGCAAAGGTTGGTAAAAGTGTCGAAAATACCAAGGTACCGAGCTCCCGGGCGAGGTTCTCTGTTATGGTCATATTTTTAGGCACCAGACGAGAAAATCATGATTCAAATCAGTTAATATCACTGCGCCTTTTACATAAGTATACTGAAAAAATGTTGCCTTAGGCAACTATTACTTAAGGTATTGGATTTTTTAAAGTAACTTTAGATTAGAAATTCGTTAGAAAATCGTACTATTTTCAGTAGAGTGACGTCCTGGCGAATTAGGTGAATGAGGTGTTCTATGTTCTAATTACCTTGGTACATGTAATTGCTTTATTACCGCTGTTCCCAATTAATTTAATATAAAATAAATGCTTATCTTACCTAGTTTCTGTTGTATGGTGCCCCCTAGTTTCTCATTATATAGTAAGTCTCTTTCTCTGTACGTCATCTTGCTCCCAAATAATAATCAGTCTTCTTGGATTGTTTGTCGACTAATTATTCATATCATAATAACAGCAGAATGCAATCAGTTCCTGAAATTAGATATTTTTCAGATATGAAAAATATGTATGTTGAGGTAGATGTTAAGGATATTGTAGATAAGACTATTTCATATACACTATAAACTAAACATTGCTAGGGTAGCAATGAATATATTTTTCAACAAAAATGAAATATATCCAAACAACAAAATTCAGCCAATGGAACTAACAAGATGCAATAGCATGCCCAATTCGGCTGATTAACCAAAACTACCTACATAACTTCATGTTTGATTGAGAACAATTAAAACGAAAGAGCCCCCCCCTATTAATAATATCATAAAAATTACCTAAAATTTGATAAATTAGGGTACAATAAGTAATATATTTATATATAGTAATGTAATATACTTAGGATGTTTTACCTAATAATTTTTTTGCTGCTAAGGTGCAAGTTAGCACTTGCTTTGTTTATTAATTAGCAACGGAGGCTCCAAACTGCCTATCCGGCACAAAAATGTCCACGAACTAATTAAATATTATCTTCAGTAATAAAATAGCAGATTATTAAATTAGATTAATGAGCACCAAGGAAATAATATCATGAGACAAACATTCCTGAGCTTCGATAATTACAGGTTTAGGTGATAGGTAAAGCTCATTGTAAAATGGGATAAAATTGATTCCGTTGTTTGCCTAACGTTTGTTACTACATATCTAGTAATTATGTATTGCAACGTAAAGTAATATAGCATCAACAGCGTTTTTAATTGGCGACTCCACCAATTTTTCAATCGCAAAATTTGAACTTCGCTTTTATTTTATTGTATGGCATTATGGGCAGATATTTCGATAGTTCCTCTTTGTAGCAAATTTAATAAATTTTTAGGTTAGGTAAGTTAGAAATTTCGAAAATTTGAAAAAAATTTAGCTTGAATTCATATGGTTAACGAACTTTGGGCCCACTAGTTAACACCCATGCGAAGTATGCCTACCTAGTCTTATACATATACTGAACTTCTGAAACATTGAACCTTATAGGTTTTTCAGCTCCTCTGGTAAAGTATTGAAGAAATTTATGCCCCATTAGTTAGGGTTACTTTGAGATACATTATTTAGTGCTTGAATGTAGGATTATTACTTAAAACTCTGGTAAATATATAATAATGGAAAAGTAAGGATGTTAAAGATGCTATAGGCTTATGTGCTAGCATTATTTGTATCCTGCAGATGATCAAGAATTAAAATTGCCCTTATTCAATTGACCCAAAATGTTTCCCCTTCAAAACATTCTTTAACTTTGGGAAAAGAAAAAAGTCACTGGGGGCCAAATTGGGACTGTAGGGAGGGTGGGGGAGAACGAGAATTGATTTTGTTATGAGGAACTCCCGCACGAGTAAAGACGGGTGACTGGGAGCATTGTCGTGATGCAGGATCCACCTGTTCGAAATGGCACGGCACACACGACGAATCCTCTTTCGCAATCGATCCAGCACATCTCGGTAGAATATTTGATTAACAGTGGTTCCCGGAGGTACAAATTTCTTGTGGAAATGGAACAGGTGGATCCTGCATCACGACAATGCTCCCAGCCACTCGTTTTTATTCGTGTGAGGATTTCTCATAACAAAATCGATTCTCGTTCTCCTTCACCCTCCCTACAGTCCCGATTTGGCCTCCAGTGACTTTTTTCTTTTCCTAAAGTTAAAAAATATTTTGAAGGGAAAACATTTTGAGTTAATTGAAAACATTCAACAAGCCGTGACCGATGCCTTGAACAACCTTACGGAAAATGACTTCCAACATTGCTACGAGGAGTGGCAATGTTGATAGGAAGATTTGAGTGGTTGGGTGGAGGGTTGGAGACGTTGTGTACCTTCTCAAGGGTTCTATTTTGAAGTCGACCATATTAGTTTGTAATTTTTAAAAACATGAGTCTCATTATTTTACGGACCGACCGCGTATCGTCGGCGAAATCGCAAAACCAACTAACAAAAATTAAAAAATGACAACAAATGCTAAAACTTTTAAATGCACATATTCAAAATTAAGTGTCTAAATGATAAAATAAATGAGTCAGCAAAAACAAGTATCTAACAATTCGCCATGTGATTTACTTCTCAAATTGTTGTTATATTCAATTTTTAATGGGTAAGTACATTATTTTATTTAAACCAAATATAAAAACTATTAAATTAATGTTAGACAATATATTATTAACATCTTTGTGAATATGCAGTATTCGCAGAACAAAAATACCTTAATAATCGTTTTAAAAAAATACAATGCAATTACGTGTTTTTGCAAATTACAATTCTGAAACATTTTTACTTGTATTTGCAGATACTTGTTTGTAACATAACACGGGATAAAAGTGTATGTTTCATCTTCAATCAAGACAGCAACTATCGATGTCCTAAAAACGATAATTCTAGTCGTCTACTAACTTTTGAATATTACCTAAAAAAGGAGTTGAAAATCTCCGGATATGCAAGGAGATATTTTTTAATATTTTAGATTTAAAGGAATGGATGGTAAAAAACTGGGTAGTTCAAGCAACAAATAATAATGTGAGTGATAGCAACGATATAGCTATACCCAGCAATTCAAAATTACCCGTAGAAATAAAAAAAGCATTGGAAATGCTAAACAGATTTTTAGACGAATTTCCCAAGCTAGAATCATACTATTGCAGACAATCAACCCAAAGCTGTACTTGGAACTATTTTTTCAAACAAAGGCTGATATTTTCCGGTTATATAAAGAATATTGGATACTAATGATGCCAAAGCACTAAGTTTAGCTCATTTTAAAAACCAAATGGAAATCAAAAATATATTTATTCACAAACCAAGGAAAGACTAATGTGATATGTGTATTGGATATAGGACCAAAAATATATTGTAATTTTTGCTAGAACATTACAGTAGCCACATAAAAAGAAAGGAGGGAGCAAGAAAAGAGAAAGAAACAAAGAATTAGCAATGAAAAAGTAAAATAAAGAGATTGCAGTTTTAATTATGGACCTCCAGTCTGTGAAGCTTGCGTCTGTACTTTAAGCTTCCGCTATTTACTACAAAACTAAGTTATGGGTGCACAATTTTACTATATTTGAGTTAATTGACAAAGAAGTCCCTTGTTATTTATGGCACGAAGCTAAAGGTGGTCTTGAAGCTAACATTTTTGCAATGCCGATTACCAAACATTTTTCCAGTCTTATGGATAAAAATCCACATATAAAAACTATCATACTTTATAGCAATGGCTGCGGTTATCAAAACCGTAATTGCACGTTGAGTAATTCTTTATACCACTTTGCTAACGAAGAGAATGTCATTATAATTAAAAAATTTTTAGAAAAAGGACATACTCAAATGGAAGTAGACAGTGTACACAATTTGATAGAGAGAAAACTAAAAAATAAAGATAATAAACTTCCATTTGATTATATCGAAATTTGCAAGAAGGCTCACTTAAAGCAACCTTTTGAAGTAAAATTCTTAGATCACATGTGGTTTCCAGATTACTCAAAGTTGTGATATTACAGCAGTGTTAGACCTGGCAGGAAAACGACTGATTGACATGTGAACGACATAAAATGACTCAAACACCAAAAAAATATTGGAATCTCATTTAAGAGTCATTATTCTGATGATTGGACTATCTTACCTCCAAGGTGTAAGACTATAAACGGACAGATTAGCCAGTTATACAAATTTCGTATAGAAATAAAAGAACAAAAATATCAACATCTACAACAACTTAAAACTGTCTTACTCTTAGATGTACACGAATTTTATAACTCATTATCTCACTAAATGAATATTAGATTATAGCTAATTGCATTTATATGTGTTTTGCTTACTACTTTTTTGTGTTTATTTTGAGAAAGAATATCTTTTATTTTTTGTGCTTTTGACATTAAACAAATATTTTTAAACAATTTAGTATAAATGTAAACCCCATTAACCAGTGTTTGTGCACTAAATCCAAATATCAAAACCAAGTATCTAACATTGAACACAAAAACCAACAAATTATTTACTAATTACTGTACAGATGCTAAGATAAGTCTCAAGTAGTTGGCAAATATTTTCCAATAAATCAGAATGATTAATCCAAAAACATAAAGTTTTTGGAGTTTCATGAAAATTTTGGTTTTTGTGGTTACCTGGTTTTGCGGTTTCGCCGACGATATGCTAATTACTTGATTGAACTAGAAATTCTATGTAAAAAAGCCATTACTGATCTAATCATGTCTTCCTTTCCCTTACAAATAGTCCCACACATTTATAATTGGGGTCAATGACCTAATTAAGTATTGAAAGGGCTTTTTTCACTGTTAATGGACAAAAAGTTTATTAGATACATTCTCAAATCTTCAAACACATTAAAGCTCAAGTTTAAGTCACTTTCAATTGGTTGAAGAGTGGGAAATACCACAGGGGCACTTTGTATGGAGGTTGAGAGCAAATACTGCTCTTACTAAAGCTCGAGCTAAGACTGCTACTCTATAAGGTGACAATACTATGCTATTAAAAAGTGCTATCATGCAGCAAGTATACTCTTGCGAAATGCTCTATGTCTCTCTCCAAGTGATGGCTTAACCAACACTTGAAAAATGTGTATCCTGAATGTATTGTATAACTTACCTCAACACTAATCAACTGCAAGTCGGATTTTCACTGCGTTCTATCTCTTGAAAATTACGAAAGCATGGTAAGCTACTCATACACGTGACTGACTACACTTGAACGAGTGATCGGACTAAATAGCGATAGTGGAGTGTTTGAAAACAAACTCCGTACTGATAAATTTAATAGAGTTCAGTTACGAGCTAATGGTAGCAATTAACCTGAACTAACCTAGCACGACTTTTACGCCTATATTAATGAACTAACTTAAATATCTTAATAAAACGTTCCTGCGTTCCCTAGATCTGTACTTATTATTTTATTATTATTCATCATCAATATGAATACATTTTTACGAAAGAAAGTGATTAGACACTTCAAGTGACTACGTCTACGTTAACGTAAGGACATCTGCGCATGAGCAGTATGCCGATTCTCACGTGTAATGTATACTTTGATTTTGGTTTTATGGGTGTACCTTACGTAACGATAAGTTTGCGGATGTATCATACGCTAACCAAAAGCCGTAAACGGCCGAAATCGAGTGAATACGAGGGAAAGACAAGATATGCCTATAACGTCACCGAATTCGTTAATTTCGGTTTTTTCAAGTTGTAAATATATCAAGGCAACAGTTTGTTTGGGTTTGGTTAAATTTTCATCGTGTTACAAGAACATTAAAAACATCCAATCAAATCGGTATTTGACAGTTACAGATTCAATTCTTTACGTCACCCATTTTAACATTTATATGTTTACATTCTTTGCCCAAGTTTCGTTAAGAATTAACGTAACTATATCTTACGGTATGTACCGCACTATAAATGTCTAGTGCAGGAAATAGAACGGAAGCTAAAACAATATTGACACATAGCACGCAGATAGGCCTGGCCCTTTCTCGCCATCTGTAATGTTAAATAACATTGGCAACATTGCGTCTAGAAATAGAGAGCGGCCATTTAATACATCATTTACTCTACACTATATGTCTCCACGGGGAAATCACGATTTATCTTAAGTTATTCGTTTAAAGGGCATTCATGGGATGCTAGCATTGTGTTTGGACATCTGATTAAAAATTCTTATTCAGAACGACTTTATGTTAGGAGCCTTTAAGGTATATACAATGTTGCGGCTGTCACTTTCCGGCTTTAAAAGAAAACATTCAATAATCAACGTATTAATTTTGTAAGTTCTAGCTGTCACTCGCAGAGGGCTCCACACTCGAATTGTTTTTAATTTGTTTGTTTTTAATTTTTAATCAGAAAACTGAAAACTGTCAGAATCAGAATTCAAGCCAGTCAAGGTCAGCTGAGCCACGAGTTTATAAGTAAGTACATAAGTAAATTGCCATCCACAGTTGGATGTGTCGGTTTCTGGATAGTAGCTTGTGATTTCCAGCGAGATAAGTGCGGCAAGAGCGTTCGGAAGACTAGCAGCGCAGAATGAGCAGTGGCTTGGATGTTTTGAGTGGGTCCCTCAGGGTGCGAAACAGCAACCTCAAGAGCTCCAGAAACGTAAACACGGGGTTGAATTGCAGGAGTCATGAGGTTAAGGCATGCCCCAGTCTAATGTCACCTGAGACCAAGAGGTTGCTTCCTCCTAACACTGAAACGGTGCAAACCAAACCTTTTCCCATAAGAGGTAAGTGAACAATGAGACAATTTACTTGGATACATAGCAGTTACCATAAGAAGAGATGTCCACATTAGCATTGCATTAACATCCCCTTGAAGTTCTAGCAGTGATTTTCTATAGAAATTGTCAAATTATTAATGGGCTGTTAACATTATCATTCAACCAGTTTTCATGGAAATTGGCTTACAGTTAAAGTTAACAACACATTAATAATTTGGCTCTTAGTCAAGGATATATTATTATTGTAAATTAGATTTTGAGGAAAAGTAGAAGGCTAATAATTCAGTAAATTACTGTACAAATAAACTTAGCGGTTTCCTTAATTAAAATGAGTGACTAAACAGGTTTCATTTTGTAACTAGTTACGTAATGAAAGCAGGTACCTTCATTTCCTAACTCAGTGGACAAATTGGATGAGTAACAGCATTGGATGCAAGTAGCTCTACAGACACAAGATGAAACTTAAAAATATTCAAATGTAATGCCATTTACTTCAAGTGTACTTTAAAATTAAAAATAACTATATATGGAACTTATTAGGAAATGCTATTTTATGTAACTCTCATCATCTTGCAGGACCTTACTTTGCTCATCCCGCAAAATCTTACTTCTTACATAAAATTACCCATGTCAACTGGTTACATAGATAGCTATTATTAGACCTCAAGAGAGAATTTTATGCCTTGGGTGTTCTTGAAAACTTTGCCTAATGACTCTACTTACTTAGCTCAGAGGTTTATTTAACTAAATTGAGGTTCGCAAAGGTTCTTAGTAGTTTTCACTCGATTTTTTACTTCTCTATTGTAGCAAAAAGCTGCATTTAGCACTGAAGCTTTCAATGTTTTGTTTGAATATCAGGGCACAAAAATGTACCATGAGCTCTACTCTTATCGGCATATTTTTCATGACTTAGTATCATCAGTTCTGGAAAGAAGTGGAATGGTAAATTGTTGCTTTCTTTAAATTTTTAACACTACATTGCAATATTGCATTAAGTATATGATGGAGATTTAGTAATTCATGAGTTTTAGTATTATGGTATTAGAGTTAGGCAAACTAATAGAGCTATCTAGGGATGAAGCATTGTCAAACGAGGTTACTACTACTGCCGCTACCAAATGGCAAAGGATCGGGGAATCCTGTTCGGACTAGGGTACAGGAAAGGAAAGGCAGGAGTAAAAAATAGGCAGTCAAGATATAGAAAGGCGGAGGTGCGATCGTGCAGTAGTATTTTAAATTCGTTAGTTTGTCTTTTTATATTTTGATAATACATTAACATTTCTTAACCAAGAAGAATGTTCATAATCTTATTCCGACATATACATAATCCTCGATATTTGAGGCATAGTTTCATTTGTAATCTTCATGCATGTCTACTTTTCATTGAAAATCATACAAACAGGAACAATCCCTAATGTGGCAACCGCACATACAACGCGACAAAATACCAGTCCAATGTTACTAAAGTCCAATCTTGCTTAATTTGAAGGTAACGTTGTGTAATTGCGGAGAAATTTCTTTACGAATTTATGCTTTCTGTCTTGGCCAAACAGCAAAAAGAGCACATTTAAGGCATTCTGTCGTATTAAAACTGGAAAGCGTGTTTTTTCTAATGTTGGTATAGACGCACTATGTGCAGTGTAGCTATAAGTTCATAAACAACAGTTTTTAGTCACAGAGTAGTCAAATATAATAGATAAAACTTTCAGAATGCCCAAATGAACCAGAAATTTAACACTTGAATAAATGAACCAAAAACATCAGGAATGGAGAACAATAACTACAAATTTTTTCATTATCTTAAGCACAACTATTTGCAAAAAAGGTCCAATTCCCCGAGTTTTTTGGGATCATAAATTTAATTCTCAATTCCCTGAGAGTCAATAGTTAGCTAAAAAACCTTCAGGCTTAAAAAGTATTAACAGTACCAATTTGGACATTATCTTGAGAGGACGAAGACACTAACAATTGAGCCACAACGATAGTTATTTATGATATTAGTGTTAGTATAGTGTTTAAAACAAGGTTTAAAGTGCACATTATACACGTATTATGGAAGTAACCGAGATAAGCAAAATTTAATGGATTTGAAGACAAATTTATTTATTGCCTTTCAATGCTACGCCATACATAATATATCCCATTCTGTATGGTTAATGTTTCATTTTGCTAATATGTAGGTGTAGGTAGTTACGATAAAAAATTGATTCAGTTGGGGAGTGAACTTAGTCATAAGTGCCCGAATATTGTTCGGTTACTTAAAGAGAGGAAGATTACTATACATTTTGCTGTGTTATAATGATATATGACTTCAGAAATGAGGTGTAAGTAGTTATGGATCAAACACTAACTTTCAGCTATTTTCATGTTAAGAAAATGAGACATTATGACCATAGATTGTTAACATAGATTATTATGACCATTGACCAAAACCTTCAAGAATGCGTTGTAATGTGAGTGGTATGTCTTGGATCAATTCGACTGTTGTCGGATGTTGGGTGGTACATGGTGAGTCACTTAACCAATATCCTAAGTCTGTGATTTACCGCTTACTGCGAGTTTTTTTTATTGATCCCAATCAATAGTCAAAAATCTCCAAACAAAAATGCATTTTCAACCTTTTTTGCAAATTTTCTTCAAATTTGTCAGTAACCTAAATTAACCACTTTTTTGAATCGCGATGTTTTGAGACCTGAGCACATATGAATTTCCATTTTTTGGTATACCTACTCCTACATTGTGCGCAATTTGGAGCATATAAATTCAACATAATATCTAGTATCGAATCTATAACTTGGTAAGTGGTCATCTATAAAAATCGATGTTATTATATTGTGTTTCCATCCTTTTTAAAACATTCTTTAATTTATCATTTTAATTACGAGAACATCATGAGTACAAAACCATAAATTGATATTGACAAAACTTAATAAAAATGTGTGCCATGATTTATATACCTGATTCACTTCCTCAATTTAGTCTAGATACTTTTGTTTTCCATCGAAGGTGCTTTTAAAGCAACATACGTAGTGTGATTCGTCAATGTATTCGTAATGAAATATTGCCCTAAAATCCACAAAAACTTGCTAAGGACGTATTTAGAAACAAAACTTAATAATGTTTTTTAACAAACATCACGTCATAGAATGAAACCAAAACGGTCATATTGAAGTTTATTAAAAACTGCAATAAAAAAATGGCTTTAGTACTCATCTATCTCTTCCTGCAACTTGGGGAAAAATTGCAAAGATATTTGAGAATTTTGATCATTTGAAAATAAATAATAGAAAAACCGAAATAAAATTATAGATGCGCTTGCACCTTGAAGCTATTCTCTGGACACCCTGTATTTCATCGCGTACTGTATTAAGTGTGATGGCATTTTTCTGTTCGCAACGAGTGGTGTTTGGCAATTTCGCATTGCTGCTCGAACCATTGTGTGAATCGCTAAGATGCCAAAATTCTCAAAAAAAAGGTTTAAAAATATCTTAAAAACTCAATTCGAATTAAAAATTCTGGTCAAAATTGCACATAATACGTAACGGAAAATAGTTTGTGCGGACCATTTTGATTGAACTTTGCAACATAGGGCAACATCCGACACTTTTCACTTAAATAGATTTGAATAGCCATCTGTAGTACTTGCTGCCATATTTTTAGTATTGTATGTTTAAATGTAGATTTTTTCTTTTTTTAACATTTTTAGCGCAATAACGAATACCAGTAGAGTGCTTCATTATGAAGCTTTAAGGAGGGATAAATTTCATGAAGAGAAAAAACTGCAGGCACGTGCTGCGAATCTAGGTGAATTGTGTCTTCATTCCGAGTTTGAATTCTAGCTATGTCACGCTACAATTAAAATACTACTCTAAGTGAGACAGTCTCGTTCTGTTTTTGTTCAAATGACAAATCAATTAAATTAGCAGTAATTGAATTAAGAGAATGTACCAAAGTTGCTTTCCCTAGGAGGGTCGCAGTTGGAAATAGGTGCTTCTAAAAATGGTGCTTGAAGGCATCTGTAATTATCTGTGATACTCGTTTGTCAAAGTATCTATTAAATTAGAGACTTAGATAGGTCTAGATGCTTCTTTTTAGCACCTTTTCCTGCTCAGTTCTTTGACTGAGCGAAAGTAGTAAATTGTTGCTTTCATTTCTGTTTTTTATTTTCATTTCTGATTTTTCTTTTCACTTCTGTTTTTTCTTTTTACTGTTATTTTTTCTTTTCACTTCTGTTTTGTACTTTTATTTCTGTTTTCGAAGAATTACAGTTTAAAGCGGATTTCGGACATTCTCACAAATACTTTAAACACAATTTTGCGCAAAATCCCAATCATTAGCTTTTACTATCTTTTAAATTTCACCTGGTGTTATTGGACATTACGAACGATTTCATATTGTTTTGAACTTACTTAGATCACATGTTTTGGAAGCAGTCTGAGTAAAAATTTACGGTTTTTTTGGCAATCAATACGTGTAAGTTTGCCACAGCGTGGTTTATTTTTATCCATTTTTCAGAAACGTCAATAGAAATCTCCGCTTCTCCTAATAAATCTCTCAGTAATTGTGTAATTATTCATCACAATCATTTCAAATAATTATTATTTGTAAAGGGTTCACTTAAGTTCATTCGCTAATGTATTTGTTCGTCTCTTTACCAGGTATATTTCAAAACTAATTGAAATGCGCATTGTGATTTGGGTTGAGCGTTGCGGCAACTTGCAGAGCACCAAGAGTTTTAAATGTTGCGTATTACGCCAAATTTAGGGCAACAAGTCAATTTTTGATACGAGGCTCATCAATAACAAATTAGCTATAGAGATAAGCCGTAGGTTGCACAATTAAGGAACCAGTGTTTGCGAAGATCGAAATTTCTGTCGAAACAAACAGAATAGGTACAGTCAGCACAATAATCGCTCTCAAAACTTTGAAAATGTTCCAAGAATTTCGTTCCTCGACCTACGTCCGAAACTCTGACCATTGACGAACGCATATACCGAACTTGGTAACGTTTTTCCGCCATTCAAATTGTGAACAAAAACGTAAAGTATTAAATAAGACGATATATAGGCGCCGCAAATAACTCGAGCATGTTAAAATGGAACTTGTGCTTTGCCCCACGCCCGTGCCACATGATAACAGAACGTATGAGAGGATTCCAGTAGTATGCTTCACACTTAGCCGTGAGCAGAATGAAACCCACATAATCACAGTCTATTAATAAGTGCAAACATTTTTTTATAATATACAATTTCATTATGAGTGATGTTCTGCGGATGAATCGTTACTAGTGGACTCTGTAACCAGAACAACGTGTATATGTGTGCGCGTACTTAAGTCACATTACTGTGAGGCGAAAAATTGTATCAGACATGCGAAATAAAGGATCCGATAACGAAAATGGCCCCAGGGGAATTTCGGTTACCACCGATGGACGATCGTACCGTACGACTCGGCTGATGTCCATTAGAATCGGTGAGTTAAAAATGTAGGTACGTCTAGGTATAGGTGCAGCTTGGAGCTAATTTTGGGTCCCTAATATCAGCAATGTCGTTGATCCTTAAATACCTACCAACATATGCATAGATAACGATTGAGGTATGGGTACGTGCAAAGATTAAGGCTTCGATAGGTCGTGGGGTTTAGTGATATTTTCTTACGGCTGTCTGTGTTTAATTTTAAAAGCTACTCAGAAATCAGTTTATGTACACATTAAAACGTTTTCATTAATTGCCAGCGGTTCAGGGCTTTGCAGCCGCATAATCTACAGAGAGAGATAAACGGGGGGGGGGGGGGGGGGGGGATAAAAAGGTCACATCCACCCACTATCGTGGAGATTACCACTTTCCTTAGTCTTCGCCTCAGTGTGAGGCGCTAATTGGAGAAGCTTTATTGCTAATTGGGATGATCGTTTATGTGCCCACAATATTTTTCCTTTCCCCAATTTTCTGAAGTCTATCGAAACGCACCGTGCCCCGCACCATGTCGGCCACTAAAATCTATTTATGTTTAACGTTATTTATATATTCCTCTATGTTATTTTATATAAGCTCAAACTTCAGCCGCGAATAATCATAACATTAGCATTGCGTGGGCCCTTCCACAGGAATACCTCAATGAACGTAAATTGAATCGAAAACGGCGCGTTTTTTGTCGGCAATGGTGGATTCGGCCATCCAACACGTTGCCACACATTATAATAAAAAAAGGAGAGTCTGAAATGATGGTCGTATTGCCGCACTAGTGCGGTGCACGAATAGCACTAGAGGCGAAATCAGAGTATTGAATTTGTGGAGTTGCGTCGTCAATCGTGATGTGATTTCTAAATGGCCTAATCTGGGATGTCCTAACTCGTAATTACAAAGTTGTTTTAGGTTGTGCTTGGAGATGTTTGGGGGTACTTTAGATTCGTGTTAAAATTTGGGCTGAGGCTATATCGTTATGAAAAATGGTTTAAAAATTTATTTTTCCACAAGAAGCGATCGTACCTTATATGATTGAAATCAGCTAAAAAAAGAGCTATCAAATGGCCAATAATATAGGGGGTGCCGCATTTAAAAAGTTATAACTCCTCCCAATAACTCTGAAACTAATGCTTTTTATGAAATGAACTTTGGACCGTACAAATCTACGTAAAACAGTGCTTTAAAGATGTTTTAATAGAAAAATCAAAATTTTTAAAAAGAAAACATGTGAATCTTTTTTAAAGTTTTAATGTCACTAAACTTAAAAAAGAAATTTGAAAAAAACGCGAATTGTCGAAAAACACCTTGTAACACCGAAACAATGATAGTTCGAATTGTAGTTTTGGCCATTTATCGAAGATCAAGCTCATAACATGTAAGCTGTTCTTTTTGTCTAGTCGGGAAATGGTGCAAAACAATCCAAACCTAACCATCCTGGGTACCCTCCCAATTTTTGCAGAGTTATCCCGATTCTCAAATTAGAATCTACTCCGACATCATACAGGATGTCTAAAAAAACTGACGAAGCTATAACTCAGTTATTTATTTATTTAAATTATTATTTAATTAAATGTTATTAAATAAAAAGATTTTTGATGAACTAAAAACCAAGTAAAATGATATTTTTTAGACTAATAAGTAGCGTCAAAGTTGATTTTTTTTAACTCAACTTCTTTTGCTTCAGGTGTCAACTTCAGAGTTTCAAATAGAAGTTCATTTTTTTTTAACATTTTTTGATAGAAAATATTTTTCTAAATTTAATGACGCATGACAAGTTAATGTTAAAACAATTTTTAACTGAAAAAAAATGAAAAATTTGAACAATATGAGTTATGTAAACATCTGTATCGTTATAAGGCCATCTGCGTTATCCTGTGGTCATCTTTATTTCATTCTATCTCATCCTATTGTATTATCTTGTATAAAGATACTGGGCGTCATGGACAAGTGGTGCCTATATGATACCCAGCGAGAAGGGAGAAAAAAAGAAGTCGCAACAATTTTTAAGGGGGATGAATTTTACCCAACTTTACCTTTATACGCGTCACAGTAACCCTTTTAAACGCCACGAGGGATTATGTAATACCTCAAATTAAAAGCTTTTCAAAACTACATTCAATAATGTATTACAATTCTAAATTCATCGATTAGTTTTTGAGAAAAATAGCTGCAAATTTCGTAAAAACTACAATACAGGATCAGTTAAATAATGTGTAAACAATGAAAAAACTTGTTTGTTAATAGGCAATTAGTTTGTTTTGCGATTTTGTGCTTGCAAACAATTTTTTGTTATTTTTTAAAATTTATTTATTCTTTTTTTTCATTTTTTAACAGTTTGGGAATACAAAATGGAAAACAAATCATTTTCCTGTAAACAAGCAGTTTTTTTCATTGTTTACTTACCATTTAACTGAGTTTGTATTGCGTTTTTTACTAAATTTATAACTATTTTTCCCAAAAACTAATCGATAGATTTTAAATCGCGTGGCATCATTGAATGTAGTTAGAAAAAACATCGAATTTGAGGTGCCATTTGACCCATCGTGCCATTTAAACTTTTCGAGCGGGTTGCTGTGACGCGCATAAGGGTGAAGTTCGGGGGTTGAATTTTATATAAAAATTGGTCCCCCTCAAAAACCATCTTGAAGTGTTTTGGGAATTTTCCGAAAAGTTCTTATTTTTCAAGACTTGAGGGGGGGGGGGGTTAAGTTTTCGTTGGATAACCCTGTATTACCCTATATTTAGGCCCACTATTTAGATCGTTCAAAACTCTAGAACGCGTTTCCGTTTAGCGCGAATAAATTATCTCAGTGAAAATTAAATATGTTAATTTTTCTGTGAACTTTGAAGTGCTAAAATGATCACTGATCCTGATAATTCCAACACAATTGCCATATGTAATACGTAGCGAAACGCCACAAAAACAGCTTGAGCTCGGTTAATCCACACCGCAAACAAGTCCCTTACTAAAATAGTGTTACTCCTTATTTTAGCAATGTTTCTTTCAAATTTACCACAGTTTAAGCGTCATTTAAACAATTTCAAGCAGCGTTCGGCTTCAATTTGAACCAACCGCATTTGGTTCGATCCACCGCATTCAAGTGGCAATCAAATTAGTTCTTGGGACGTCATTAACAACTGTATGTTAACATCGAAACGAGTTGGTTTTAACCAATTTAACCTGCGCTGTTTTATGGCGAATTTCAAGTTTTTCGGCATTTGCAAAATTTCAGCGTTAATTCAAGAAAGTGGACCTTTCACGTTACTGCTATAAAAAATAATGTTGTGGTTTACCTGGTTTACAATTTAACCAACGAACACCGCTTGATGCAATCGCGTTTTTAAATCGTGCATTTTGTCACATTGTTCACTGAATTGTGATATCGTTGCTCAACTGTAATGGGTTACATGCGATTGCCTTATCCAACGGATTTCGGTGAAAGTAAATATGTATGTAGTTGATAGCGGCGTTCCGGCACAAGTGAAGTTTTATGACAATCAGTTAAGGTTTCACTGTGATAATGTGTGCCCAGAGAAATGGATTTGTCGACTATAAAAGGACTCGTTCGATTCGCATTGGTATGTTCCTGGCACGTTTATTTCCGTTTGCATGGAAGAAGCATATCTTAGAAACACACGTAATCATTAAAATGTTAGTTACGTCTCATGGCATTTTATCCGATATTTTTGCAACCCAGAAACAATCTTGAGGATTCGATCAAAAATAGCAAAGAATGTGCTGATGATGAAGCGCCCTCAGAAAGTGGTCTAGACTGCTGGAACGTGGTGTCACAGCGGAAAGAACAATCAGTAACGCAGCTCTTTTCATTTGATAATTTCCACCGCTATTGTTTCTCTCGTTAAGACCTCAGCTGCGTCAAGCTTCCTCCACTGGTTCTTTTTACCGTAGTGATAAGTAGTAAACTTCCAGTTTATCGTTTGACTCGCCCCAAATTTGCGACTTTAAATGAGTTAAATACACATTGCAAAGTATTTTTGCATATATGGAAGGAGTGTTAAATTTCCTTTTCAAAGAGGTATCACAATGCCGTATTCGGATTCAAAATGGCGACTCGGGAAGCATTTTCGATAATCAAAATGGCGCCATACCTTGATGACCGTCTTCACAAAGACGAAATGACGCCATTTTGACTTTTAGAAAAATTCTTCTGCGACGTCATTTTCAATCGGAGTGTAGAACTGCGAAACCTCATTGAAATAAAAACGAGCTATTTGCGGATAAATTAAATTGCTTTACTAAAAATTTGGAAATCATCGAAATGTTACAAAAACACACACAGTTATGTGCATTTCTATTAATATAAATCTCGGATGCGGATTAACTACATCTATAAGTGGTGTACTATTAAATATGCTTGTAATACCCTTTTCCCTATCAGCGGTATAGGTACTTGCTGCGCAGTTACCTTTTTAATTTGATTCAATATAGGCGACCCTGACATGGCAGTATTTTTTGTCCAGGACAGAACATGAAGGTTGACAACTGTTTGCAATTATTTATTACTCTATAGGCAGATTTAAAAATCACTTAACCCGTAAACTTGAAAGTATTGCAACCATGGCACAGTAATAAAATAAAATTGTAGTTAACAGAAAACGTAAAATCTATACCGTAGGTTGTATTAAAGATTTATTTTCTTCGAGAAATAGTTTAAACTTGAAATTTTTACCGTTTAAAGTAGTAATTAAATTATAAAAGGAACGTTTGTAAGCATAACCAAAGCTGCCTACCTTGAGGGCTAGCCCTCAAAGTAGGCACTTTCGATTCGTCTCTTTAAATCCTTTTCTCTCCTATGTTTTATTGCAACCAATGGAATCACCACAAAACAGATTCCCTTGAAAAGTTCCACTTTGCAATTTTTACTTCCTTCTCTCTGAGACTTTGACTCGCAATTCAAAAATAAATACATTTTTTTATTAATTTCTCTATTAGACCTATCGTAACTTGTAGCTATTTAAGCTCAATTTAATCTTCTATCTATCTGTAATACAGGGTGGTAGTTAAGTACATGTACTTATTTCAAGGGATAAATCTTTAACTGATTTTATCACAAAAAGCTTCTATTAAGGTAGGTTCCCAACGTCTTCGTTTAAGAACTAGAGGGTGTTGAAATTTTATTTTTAATTTGGTTTTTTTTATATTTTCGGACAGAGCTGTAATAATCGGACAAAATTTAGTATATGGGGATTTCTTATGACGTAAAATCCCAATATTATCATAATTTTTTGATTATTGATAGGGGATGTTGCATGCAAGATTCCATCACATTTTAATTGGCCCTAACTTTTTTCGCTGTACTGTATGCCACTTTTGTATTAACAGGCTTATTGTACATTTACTTCTATTGGAAAAAGGTACTCTTGGAAAATGTCTGTAGAAATAACCGTTTTGGAGGTAAACGGATTTGCAATTAACATGACTGAGGTAAAATTGATTTAATAACAATTATTGAAATTATTAGAATTAATTTAATATTATAATAGTTGTTGAAACTGGCCACCTCAGACTTCTATGCATGCATAGAAACGAAATGCAATGTCAAAAAAGAAAAGTTAAGGCCAATTGAAATGTGATGGAACCCTGTATATGGCGTCTTTTATCAGTAATCAAAAAATTTCGACAATATTTGGATTTTACGATATCAAAAAACCGTAGTATATCAAATTTTGTCAGATTATTATATATCTGAAAATAGTTTTAAAAAATTTTATTCCAACGCCCTTCAGTTTTTAAATGAAGACGTTGCAGGCCTACATTCATAGAAACTTTTTGTGATAAAATCAGTCAAAGGTTCGTCTCTTGAAATAAGTACATGCACTTTTTTTTTAAATTAATTAATAAATTTTTTTATTATTTCAATTAACATCCTGCATAATCAATTACAACCAGTAAAATTATCACAAAGCAGCATTTTCTTGTAAATTTTCTTTTTGTAATTTTATTAGTTCATACTATTCGCACGTTTTTCTGTGTAAACGCTAAAAATCCCATATCTCCTGTATTGGATAAGTTTTCAGGCCCCTCAGTTTATCAAAAAAAATTAATTAATTGTGGTTTTCTTCTAGGGGAACGTGCAAACTATGTTAACAGCCCCCATGTCATCGCAATGGTGGGATTGCCGGCCAGAGGCAAAACATACATTTCCAAGAAACTGTCACGTTACTTGAATTGGATCGGCATTAATACTAGAGGTAAGTTTACTCTCACATATTCCACCCAAGCATGGTTCGACTCTTTTACCAACAAGTCTCATTCATATTATACGACCTTACAGTATTCAACTTGGGTGAATATCGACGTCACGCCACTACGGCTTATCAGAGTCACGACTTCTTTAGACCGGATAACACAGAGGCCATGGCGATCCGGGCTCAATGCGCTATTGAGGCTCTACAAGACGTGTGTCAGTGGCTCGAAAACGGTGGGGAGGTGGCGGTTTTCGATGCCACCAATTCGACGGCCGAACGTCGGAAAGTGATACAGGATTACGTCGTTAATAAAATGGGCTTTAAGTTATTTTATGTCGAGTCCATTTGCGATGACCCTCAAATAATAGAGCAGGTAATTGAGTTAAAAATGAGTTACTTCGTTAATGGTTCTTGAGCTGGCTGTTATATATAAAGCTGTTATACACGGTCCCAATGGTGGACAGAGAGCACCTTTGGAACTGTGAGGGGAACATTGGCAATTCATTTTAACATTATTGAGTTAATTATGAATGAATTCAACAGTTTTATTGCAATTTATTGGTCAAGGCACCGTTAGGGACCACATAAAATCACAACTGCTGCTAAAAGCCAGGTCTGGCGTTTTCCTGAAAATTTATCTAGTTAAGGTGGATTTACAAGGTTTTGATTTCAGCAGACTCAATTATGTTTTTTTCTTTTCCTTCTTTTTCTCTATTTTAGTTTTGCCCTTTTCTAGAATATAATGGAAGTGAAAATCAGTAGCCCCGACTACGTAGACATGAACAAAGAGGAAGTTTTAGACGACTTTTTGAAGCGGATACAGCACTACCAGGAGAGGTACAATCCCCTGGACGAGGAGAAGGAAAAGGAAGTTTCTTTTATGAAAATTTACAATACCGGGGAAAAAGTCGTGGTTCACAAACACGAGGGACACGTTCAAGCCAGAATTGTCTATTACTTAATGAATATTCATATAACTCCCAGAACAATTTATTTAACCCGAGTAAGTATAAAAAAACGTAATACATTGAGAGACCGAAAACTCTCCTTTTTGACTGTTAATTTAACAAAACTTTTCTATAGCATGGAGAAAGCGACCACAATTTAATAGGACGCATAGGGGGTGATTCCAACTTAAGCACCAGAGGCAGACAATACGCCAACGCCTTATCTTCCTACATCCGCGAACAGAAAATTGAAGGTCTTCGGATATGGACTTCGTGGCTAAAGAGGACGATACAGACTGTCGCCGGCTTAGACGTCCCACAGGAGAGATGGAAAGCTTTAAACGAGATTGATGCTGTACGATTTTAACTACATTTTTCCGCTATTTTAAGCTATCGAGTTGTTTTGTGAAACTTTAGGGTGTTTGTGAAGAAATGACATACGAGGAAATTAAAGAAAAATACCCCGAGGAATTCGCGTCGAGAGATCAAAACAAATTCGCGTACAGATATCCCAGAGGGGAAAGTTACGAGGATTTGGTAGCTAGATTGGAGCCGGTAATCATGGAATTGGAGAGACAAGGAAATGTACTTGTAGTATCTCATCAAGCGGTGCTGCGATGCCTGTTGGCCTATTTCCTGGATAAATCAGCGGGTAGGCAAAAAAGTCTTGCATTAATTTTATGTTTCAATTGCATTGTTTCAGATGAATTGCCTTATTTGAAAGTACCACTTCATACGATAATCAAATTAACTCCAGTAGCCTATGGGTGTCGTGTTGAGCACATCAAATTGCCGATCGATGCCGTTGATACCCATCGTGCTAAACCAAAGGTAACAATAAATATTTTTGTAGTTTTTAGGATATTTATGTAGATAAGTAAAGATAAATTTGGAGGATAATAATGGTGATTATTATTATCATCCGTTAAATAAATTCCGCAATGAACAAATATTGGTCAAGTGGCCTAATCTGCGCCGCCAAACCACATTAATACTTATAAAATAAAAAATGAAGATTAATCTGATAATTGATTTCGTAGAATAAGGGCAGGCCCTAACGGGCAATTTTCGCTTCTCGATCTACCCCTTTTCACTGCATGTCGTCTACTTCCTCCTCTGCAAAATGTTCCATTCTTTTTACCAAGATCATTCTATTTCGTTTAAGAGTCGGAAGTTATTTCCCAAGAAGAACTTGACTCCTAAAACTCTGTCTTTATATAAGACGTACTCCCTTATAGCGCACTCCTTGAAAAATGTATAAGGATTTCCTTCCCTCACTGTAGTGTTTGAAGAGCAGGTTGCTCTCCATCCTCAGTGGACGTATATATTTCTTTAATTTGCAATAACGTATGAGGACTCCCTCAAGTTTTTCGATGTATTATTGACTCCTTCCTTTGTATTCATGGTCCTTTGAATAGGTTAGGGTCAGGCACGATATCCTTGGCTTGTCTACATCCCTTTGATCGATTCAGTTTGTCTTTGTTCTCTCCCATACAAAACCAGAGACGTATTTTTTGGTAAATTTTAGATATGATTCAGGTCTGTTGAAGCATAGTTGGGAACGCCACTTGGACAAATATTTCACCCGTTCATTTCCCTCGGCACCTCTGTACCCGGGACTCAACCCAGGGTCACTCTATTTAAAAGTCTCAGTTTCTGAAGAGCGCCTCTGCATTCCTGGACGAGCTATGAACTCATCTTGTTTCAGCAAACGATGGCCAGGCAGTACCACTGCCGTTTTGTCAACTTTAGCCCATAATAGATTTTAGCCATCGTTTGCTACTAAACCACGCGTCCGTAGGAGATCCTTGGTCTGATTACCGCAGTGAAAAATCAGCGCAGGATGTGAGGTTTCAGGTCCCATATTTTTCCCATTTTCTGCCCAATTATCATGTCAGTGTTGTTATCTTGTAGTTTTTTTTGCATGTAGCTTTTTCAAATCGGCTTGTTATTGATTGATTAATGTTATTGATGGTCGCTTCGAAATGCGTGCAGCCTCTGGCTTCAAAAGCACGAACTTTCCGTGCAACGGTGACGGAGTTTTGTATTCGACATTTTTCTGCTGCAGAGAACTAGCTTTGTCTCGTTAGGATTGAGAGTCAGTTTTATCTCGGTTCACCTGTATTTTATATTATTCTACAATTGAACAGCAATTTGTATTCTGTTGCACTCACTGCTGACGAACATTCACAATATCATTACCACCCAATCTTCAGCGTACACCTGCGCACTGAATACCTCAATCTGAAGCGTCTCTAAAAGATCAGAAGGTATAAGTGTCATAGTAAGTTTAACAGTAAAAATATTTTACTAAAAATACGAAGTTAAAATACGAAACATCTAATTAGTGGCTTTTACCACTTTTCCGTTTTCTAACTAACCTTTCATCTGTTTACACCACAGATTATATCTAGACTGACAGATACCGGGTCCTTTAAGAAAGGAGCAATACTGCCGATGTTAATGTTATGAGAATCACAGTCGCGATCACCCTGTACATTACTACTACACTACTTCTTCATTAACTAACATTAAATAAGTTGTGCAAAGTCCTTAGAGATTAGTAAGCTTTGCTTTAGATCGCTTTTCTTGTCTGTTTTAAAGTTGATTCTTGTTGCACTATTATTGCCATTGCACTGTAGCTTCTTGTTTTTAGACGCATGATGTAAATACAAATATTAAACTATTTTCAGGACCCAGGCCATTCTTCTCCAGAATTAATCACTGAAAAACACTGATAGCGAACGTCTATTATAACATTGTATTATTGCCATATTGCTTTGTAATTTAAACGGTGTGTTGTATAATAATAATTGCTCTATATTAATCAGTATTTATAAGACTTAAAGCTGTGGACTGGGTTATCATTATTAATATAAAAATAAAAATTGGTACTTCGATTTTGGTCTGTTTCCTCCTGTAAAGCACACATGTAAAATTTCATTTGGGAACATTTCTTGGTTCGCTTATCAACCCTTTCGCTTTACATATCCCGACAATCCAAAATCGCTGTTATCAAGTCTAGCCTACGAAACAGGTGAATATGTATATTTTGACAAAATTGTTAATATCTGAAGGTTTTTGGTGGAACTAGACACTTCTTTGTTATCTTCCTTATTGGTTCTTCTTGACTGTCTTTATGTATTTTGATGAATGGGCTTAGAAGCACTGACTTATGGGAAGTCTATAAAATGAGAATTCATGTGTGGAGTTCACTGCCAGAGTAAAGAAGTTGTATTAGAGCAAACAGCATTTGTTTTTATAATAGAAAATAACATTAGCTTTAATTTCTAGCAAGTAGAGAAAGTGAGGAAAATTTAGTAGTGTAGAACTTCATTCATTTTCGAATTGTGGCATACCACGCTTTTCTAGCTAGAGTTACTTGTTTTTCGCTGTACAATGCGTCCCAGATTCGTTTGCGTAGATTGGAATCTTGGAAACTGTTAAAGCTACGACAACGATTAAATCGGGAATGTTTTGGAGGAATTTGTTTTTCTTAATATCACAAAACTACAAAAAATCGATGTTTTTGGTTCACAGTTGCCAAAGCATGACATTATTGAGACACTTTTCGACCTTGAATAAGCTGATGTGCATGGCGATAGTTTTTTATTGGTTTTTCCTCAATGTACTGCAATTTTTGTTTTCCTTATGGCTGCCAAATTGCATGTTTCGAAGTTCGGATCCAGCGAAAATATTCCATTCTAGTGACCTCATCCCCCTCACCATTCCTATAATTTTTGTATATTTTTTATATGTAACTTTTTGGAATTTTTTACTTTTACTGCTTAGGCAGTAAGTATCACTTTACAGCCTAGGCATCAAAACTAGCACTTTACCTGTTGTGTTACTAAAGGATCACGTTTTCTGTTAATGCTGAAATTCTTATGGGTTTTTCTGTTTCTATTTACAAAGAATACAATTTTTTGACAATTTTTGTTAAAAGAATTAATATGAAAACACGCCGCGATAGTCACATCTTTAAAATTGAGGCATTTGGCATAACAATAACAGCTTTATTATAGGTAATTTTCCCATTTAGGAGGTAAATAGGTCATTAATCTTGTTCTTTTATTCTTAATGAATAATGAGTTCGGATTTCTTTAAAAATTCTAGATCCAAGGTTATATAATATTGATTCAGATAGCTACTTCAATGTTCAGATCGAAATGCAAGTTTCAATATCTGTGTTTAATAATTTTCCATTTTTACAAGGGCTTAAAACTGGATAGTCCTCCATAGCTTAAGTGTGAAGGTTTTTTTAGTTGGAAATCTAATATTTTACACAGACCTCATAATATTTGTAACGAACTGTTGTACATATAGGAACATTTCCATTCCCACACTGCTATATGCTATTCCAGCTTATTAAAACTCTGGCTAGCCAAGGAAAGCAGGTGTTTTTCCTGTGTATAAATAATGTACAGTAATGGTTGTTGAATTGGCAAATAAATGAGGTTACAATGTTAACAAGTTTCTAATTCATTGGAGAAATGTTGCCAAATTCATTTAAGTAAAAAATAGCATATTGAATCGTCCAAAAAAACAGAGCGAGTGATGATTGGGTAGCAGGTAGTAAAAGCAAGTTTAATCATCTACTAGGTAGATAGGAAATCCAGAGGATTATAATAACGCACTTAACGTAGGTATTTTGTATATTTGACTAAATGGTGAATAAACAACCGCTAATGCCAAAAAGATATTTCTTTAAACTGCGACCGGTAACCACTATGATCAAAGTTACTCAACCTTGTTTAAAATTAATTCTTATCCAGAAAACCTGTTCCTTCTCATATCGTTCATCATCTTATAAGCAATCAACTTTACGTTTTAGATTCCTGGTGAACTGGAGGAGAAATTCAAACTCAAGAACCAGACCAAATCTAATACTACCTCCACTTGAGAAGGTCCAATCGACGCTGCGACTGAACTGGGTGCCTATAAATTGAATTTTTTTTTGACAATTTGTGATCTTTGCATTATTTACTACTGTTAAGAAATTTAAAAACTGAAAAATTGCCGGCAAGTGTGTACCGTTTATCTTCATAAGTGTGTGTTAAATCGTTATTTTATGTTAATAGTACACTTGTAACTATTCCTTTAATGTGCTTAAATATACAGGATGCTTCACAGTGTAATGGATACAGAACAGGTGAGGGTATAGATGACCTCAAAGCGAGTCGATTTTTCGAATAATTTTTTTTCCCTTTAGGCCACGGTCGAGGCAGCTGTGACTAAATTTGAAAAAAACTATATTTCACCAATTTGTGTGATTGACACCTTTTAAATATATTAGCTTGATTTTTAACTCAAAAAGAGATGATTCATCCTTCTTTGTTGTTCCTCTAAATTTCTGAAGCAATTACTGTCGCAACTCCTTAGTACTAACAATATATCAACTTGACCTTTAAATGAAAGTTTTCCAGCTATTTTCATCTATAAGTACGACAAACAAGAACCAGATGTGCAAGAATCAACAACATTCAGTATAATTAACGAGCAGAAGTAACCTCCGCTATTATAAAAACTACATATTTTTGCTTGATTTATAATCGCTTTTGAGCCCCATATTAATTTGCAATAAAACACATTAACTGTAATTATAAAAATTAAATTAAATTTAGATGAAATACTAACTCGTCTTTAGTTCCTCTATAGGGACCTGCTCTCTGTCCATTCCGTTGCAAATCACCCTGTACATTTCAATTCATTGATAGAAATGTTGTGTGAATTGCTTTCCTGTGGTTGAGTAGATATTACTATTATTATTAGAAGTGATATGTGAACATAAAAGTAAAATATACCTATACAATTATATTTCTGAATATCAGTATACGATTATCTTTAGTTAATCCTTTTTGCTTTTAAAGTAAATACAGATTCTAAGATTGAAAAAAAAACAGTAGACACAGAGCTAGAGATATAAAGAGACAGGAGAGGTCCCAGAATAGAACTTTCATCAATTTTTGATGACAGGTTTTAAAAAATAAGCCAGGAACATCAAATCTAAGATAATCAAGTTTAGTACAAAGCAAGTTGTGATCCAGCAAATGTGCTTTTGAGTAGTCCAAGTAGATCGACAAAAGAGCTAGTAAAGACAATTCTAGGAAAAGGCTATCGGTCTTGGCTCACATACATCTGCGAGTTTGTTTACCTTGGGCAAGGGGACATTAGGCTTCTTCCAAAAATCCAGTAGTTTGGAGAAAAGAAAAATATGACTTTCCAAATAGAAATTAACAAGTGAATCTACCCCAACTTATTTTCCTACTCCGTCTGGTTATGGCAATAAAAAACGACTAACCACGGTAATTTGTTTTAAAAGGCGATTTTTATTTTGGTTTTAAAACAGTACGGGGTACGTTCAAACTATAAAGAGAAAATTATCAAAGATATCATGCGCTGGAAGCTTACGATTTCTCTGTCACTCATTTTAACATGTGGTAACTGATCTTAGTCTACAAACAAACTATTCTGTCTTCTGACATAAGAATTCAAGCTGTTAACGCACTTGATCTGCGAGTGGGTACAAAAATTAAATACATTATTATTTTATAAAATTAATTATTTTGGTACAAAATTCGTCATTTTTCGCTTGACAAAAACAATAAACGAGATTATGATTTTACGAAAATGAATAATTATCTTTCTCTGATCCAGCGACCACCCGTGGCCCTTCGGAGCATCCTTGGCGATTTTTTAGGGCGCGAGGACAAAATCCGCCTATGCACCTTTCTAATGGTCCGTTTAGCTGGCGATTTAATGATCAGTTTTCTGACACCGAGCTTTTCACAATTGTCCAGTTTTTTCACGTACACGAAGGGCTGCAATAATGAGTCCCTAATTTCACTACTATCATTTCCTACCCTGTTTTCAATATCTTGATCACACTTGTTTTCTCTATCGTCGATTTCCGCCTGTCCATTTTTTCTCCCATTAATACTGTCCGACTCACCTTCCGCCTCCGAGGCATTATCTCCGTTCACACGTTCTTCTTTCACCACTTTCTTTTTCTTTATTTTATTAGGCCATCCCGTCAAATTCTTTTTCCTCTTGATTGGTTTCCTGCATGCGGTGGAATTAAGAGACTTTTGACAGTTATTTTCCTCTTTGGTTTTCGAGTCGTGGACGTCAATCAAGTCGGATAAAGAAACTCTACTGTCTAAAAAACTAATATCAGGATCAGTAGTCGGTTCCAAGTCCACGTCAAAATCTAAAGCGGTATTTAATTCTTCGTCAATTTCAGCAGCGATGGCGAAATAGTCCACTTTCGGTTTTCTTTGTTTCTGAGGAGTAACGGGTTTCTTTTTTTTAGAGGCAGACGAAAGTGGCTCTTCCTGAATAGTCGGTAAACTATTAACACTACTCTCAACTACATTCCCGGAACGTTTCCTTCTTTGTTGTACCAGGCTGCTCAAAATTGCTAAAGTTGATGCATGTTGCCTGGGAGACTTCCTTGCATTTCTAGCTCTACTCGTAGTTGGCGAGAGCGTTAACGTCTCAGTTACTGTTCTATTATTCGATCTTGTACTCGCACCAGATTCGTCAACAGCTGAAGTTGAAGATATCTCACTTTCCCGACTATCATCTTCACTTTGATCTACTAATACTGGTTTCTCCAATTCTTCTGAAGTTTCTACACCACAAGAATCGATATCTTTAGAAATATCTAAGCTTTTTGTGGCACTAGCTGCTTCGCAGATGCATTGCTTTAAGTTTTTGTAGGCGTTATAGCAGGTTCTAGGGTCTATTGCTCGTAGATGGGGAATTTGGTGTGGTAGGACGAAATCGTTCCAATGATCTGAAAAAAGGATTTTGTTATATATCCAAAAGATAAGTCGATGAGGAGATTCATATTTGAGATTGACACAAAGAAAAACGCTGTTAAAAAAACAAAGCATCATAATTTTTAGTTAATTATTGTTCTGAATCCAATGAAATACCTTATTCTTTAATGAAAATGTTTAAATGAGTTAATGCAAATTGTCACCCACTTATACATTAATCAATTCCACATTTAGGCATGTCTTTCTAAACTGTTGAAAATGGTTACTTAACCAGCATTGGAAGCTACAGACCATTTATATTCTCAAAGTTATTTCGAAAGCATTAAATCTTCAATTATTGTCTTTTTTGCAGAAATTTGGAATTATTAGTAAATGGCGGTTTGGTTTCCTTAAAGACCACTCCACTCAGGAAGCTATCTCCATCATCATTTTATCAGCACATCCTTGATCTTAAAAGCCTTTCTATACTGCAGACTACATTAAGTTATTCAGTATTATTTTCGACCTTGAAATAAGAAGTATATTTGTGAATTCGATAAAGTCATTTAAAGATTAGGAGGCAGAGGTAAGACTTGTGGAAAATAGGGGTAGAGTTTAGTGAAGTGAACTGACTGTTGAATATAGGGTACCCCAGGTTAGTGTACTTGGGCACCTACTAGATCGATGCATGATTATACTATTCTGGTAAACGGAGAAATAAGTAATGCCCACTCGGGATATTGGTATAGTATTTTTAACTCAGAGATGAGAACTTCTTAAACTTGAGCATTTCAAATCAGTGGGTCAACAGCTGCTGGAAACGTAGTGTGTGCAAATTGTCCTATGAAATAGGTGGAATACTTTGTAAAATTGCAATGTAGTAGTTACAAATTAAAATATGCGTTTTCCATGGTTGCATTGAAAATAGAGCCTAAAATTTGACATTGAAGGATAAAAGCGCATGTTCAGAAGAGCAGGAACGGAATCGCAGGAGAGCCGAACCGAGCGAATGTCGTCCTTTTGGTTAATATCCGAATGCAGTTTGTCGAGCACTGGCGAGCATACATATGCAAGCGAATCTTTAAATTCGCTTACCGCCTTTTGATTTGTGTTTACATGAACATGAGCTTTTAAAAAATTTACTTACAATTATTGGTAAAGTAATACCGCTGCTCTGCCCTATCTTGTCTTCGAAACGTCTTATACCATTTCTCGTTTTCTGGCACCGATTCGAACGAAAACTTGAAATCGTCCAAATTCACTTTCAGTCTGTCACCAGTATCTCCCTTATTCTCCTCCTTCACTTCAGTTTTCAATATGTCACCGTTGGACTTTGACGGAACCGGTGACAAGTAGGAACCGTGATACCTTAACCTGTAAGAACTGAAAATATTTAAGGACTCTGAGGCAGAGAGAATTACCAAGTTATGTTCCAATACTAACCTGGATCCAGGCGTTTCAAATTTGTAATATTTTTGGTTATCAAGGATGAAAGCTTCAGCATGACTTCGTCGCTTCTTTTTTGTCTTGCAATCTGAAGATATGCTGTCCATCGAAACTTCGTCATCAGGTTTTTCCAATTGGCTTTCATTTCCCATGTCAGTTGTCTCTAATCACAGATAATTAATTACCTCAAAGGATATTTCAGTTATGAATAATAACCTACCAGTAATTTCAGCAATTGATGAGCCATTTTCTAATTTCACACGTGTGTCATTTACGTCTCTTTCATCTTCTTCATCTGATGAGTCAACTTTTTTTGGAAAGAGGAAATTCGTTGCTTCGTTATTTAATTGAACAAGCTCTAATAATAGAAATATTTCAGAAATTCTGATCGGATGTAAATTGGTACTACACTTCTAAGTCGATTCTTTGTCTAGGAGATAACTTACCGGAATTACGCATTTTCTTAAACTTGACAATGAGCCCTTTTTCCGACTCGTTCGGCTTCGATTCCTTAGGTTTGGCAACTTCTTTATCACTTGACCTCAACTTGCTCGACAGCACTTCCACTTTGTAATAAGTTTTGTTATCTGCAACCAGGCGCTCATCTGCCGAAAATCGCTTCTGCCTGTTAATACAAGCCCGTTTTGGCCTCCCGGAATCCCATACATCAGTTGCATTGCCGTCTTTTGTGGGGAGACACGAGGTAAGTCTCTGAATATTGTATGTAATTATCATAAAACAAAAATGATGGTAATCGATAAGTTGATAAGCAATGGAAGCCAATAAACGTAATACATTCAATTACAGAAAAATAAATGAATTGGAAGATGCATAAATAATTAAGAAAATAAGATAACTTTCTTTAAATCATTCAAAATACAAAACGTGCGGTAAGTTATAGAGCTACAATCTACCTTGAACTATAGTTTTGGAACTTTGAAACGCAATTTTTTTTTAATATACAAAATGATGCAAAATGTTTACAAAATTCTAAGGCAATTCACATTATGTCTTTTTAGCTCAGGTTGCTCAAAAATTGTTAAATTTTTAAGTAACCTGAACTTTCTTTTCTGAAAAACCAACAGATAAAAATATATTAGCGTAGCACAGCATCATCTCATCATCTCAATATTCCTTTCCTCTTTCTCAGGAGTGCCGTTAAGCATTTTTTCGGGGAGCTCCTTCAGATCTATTTGGTTAGCGCCCTAATCTCTTGTGTGCCCCCCCCCCCCTTTTCCTCAGTATTACTTCTCATCTTTGGTGAGAAGTATTAATTACACTTCTAGTGAGTATGTTATTTATTTTGCTGTTCTACGAGGTTGATATTTGGTTTCGATTTCAAATATTACAAAAAAGTTTATTCTACCGTATTTGTGCAGTAGCGATACCACCATGCATCGTATTTGCATTTGTTCGAATTGTTAAGTTTATATTTATTCAAATAGTGTACCAAGCAGCTATGTCTTGGCAGCAATTGGCCTGTGTAGTAATTTATGCTATTATGTTTTCTGTTTTTATTCGCTTCATATTGGGCACCCTATCCCTCGTATCTATATATACAGGATGTCCCAATGAAAAGAAGCCACCCAGGAAATTTCTTATACTGCCATGTTTAGAGAAATTTCTCGAAACACGTGTGGGAGACATGTTTTGACGTACACTTGACGCCTGAATAAGCAACCCCCTAAGAGGGACGTTACAACCTCTTAAGTTTGAATAGGTAAAAAGGATCGTGTGATACCTACATTTACAGGTCTTGGAACCTTCTTTACAACAAGCTATGATAAAAGTAATTTTGACGAGTCGTTTTTGCAAAAATTAAAATTTTATTTGTGGTTAAATTCATCTTTAAAAAACAATTCAAAGATCTATTTAAATTAAATACTCGAATTAACCTACATTTACTTTCATACAAAAGTATAAACACGATTCAAACATTTCACGTATATTTTGTAAACTTCGGACGATAATTGGCAAAACTCCCAAATTATTCATCGTCGTAAGTCATCTAAAAAAGTTGGCCTTCTTTAATATACTTTAAATATAAGATGCCCCCCATAAAAATCCAAAGGTGTCAAATCTAATAATCTGGCTGGCCATTCGATAGGTCCTCTACGTCCAATCCAATGCTCGCGAAAATTATCGCTTACAAAAATTTCAACCAGGCGCTACATACTGAACGACGGGAGGGTTCCATCGTATTGAAAAAATAAGTAATTTTCAAGTACATTGTCATCTCTTTCCAATATTTCAATAATTTAGGGATAAACTAAATTTTACAGCATATTGAGATAAATAGTGCCGTTCAAAGTTTTCCACAAGGAAAAACGAATCAACGATATGATTGCTTAATATCCTAGCCCAAATATTGAGTTTTTCAGGATGTTGTGTACATTCTTCCCGCATTAAATTGGGGTTAATTGCACCCCAATATCGACAGTTGTGCCGATTCACGTGATTATTCAAAACAAAGGAAGATTCATTAGAGAAGCTAATGCTGTAGAGTAGATGTCGATTATTTTTTAGGCGGTCTAACATGATTTTACAAAATTCTAGACGTCTGTCAAATCCTCATTATTTAGTTCATGGACAAGATTTATGTTGTAAAGATGAAATTTGTAGTTATGAAGAATATTGGATGATCTGCTGACTCCAAAAGCTTGTGACAATCCTCGAACGGATTGCATATTGTTTATTAAAACAACGTGGCCCAAAACACCATTCGAAGTAGCTGCATTATTGATAACTGATTAGTGTTCCTGATTGTTAACAGAACCAGTTTCCCTGAATTGTTCCATTAGTGTCAATACGTACTTATGACGAACAAACTTATCGCGATGATGCTGTTACACGTTCTTGCAACCCTTGCACTCAACATTTCAATAATAGAAATCCACTAATTCTAAACGTTTTTCAATTGAAAATCCCATATTTACATTTAAAATCTACTAACAGTACATAAAATTATGTTCTACCTGGTAGAAAATAGCAAATCCAGAGACTTTTTTATTAAAATTAATAAAATTCAGAAGCAATAAATAGAGAATTTACAAATAAACTCTAATTTTTTTCCTTGCAAATGAATTTAACGATCACAGATAAAATTTTAATGTTTGCAAAAACGAATTGTTCAAATTATGTTTATCACTGCCTGTTGTAAAGAAAGTTCCAAGACCTGTAAAAGTAGGTGTCATAAGATCCTTTTTACCTATTCAAATTTGAGGAGCTGTTATGCCCTCTTTTAAGGGGTAACTCATTCAGGCGCCAAGTGTATGTCAAAACATCTTTCCCAAAAAAATCAATCGACGTGTTTCAGGAAATTTCTCCAAACATGATAGTATAAGATATATTATGAGTGGCTCCTTTTCATTGAGACACCCTGTATATAAAGTACTCACGTTCTGTAGTACTTGCAAACGGAAATCTATGGACTAAGAGAGCTTTATATAACGATGATACGACATTCCCTGGATTGTTTGTATATTCTAAATTATAAATCCCAATTCCCTCGTTGGAATAGCACATATCCTACCAATGTCTTCATTAAATGTTAAATTGGTTCGCACCTCTAGATCCTTGTAGAAATTGATTCCACTGCGAAGCCCTTAATTTTGTAGTCATACGTAATAGGTGTCCGCTTGTATAAGTGAATGTCATCATCAGAGATCTTTTGAATTCATATTTAGACTGTGTTATTCACACCGTTGAACAATCTGATTAAGATCTTCCTGCTACATGATCCTGTTGACAATATTCCTACAACAGATAGATAGCATCTACCTGACAAGTTTCATACCCATAAAGCTTGTGCAGTTATCCGTAAAAATAAGTTCATTGACAAAGTTCGTGCTCCATATATCATTTATGAGCTATAAAAACAGTCCGTGGAGCACCCCCGACGAAGGCGTGTACGCTTACATACTTCAATACCCTTATTACTCTCAAACTTTTGTAATGCTTCAAGTTTTACAACAAAACCAACACTGTTAAATGTCTTCTCCAACTTGAAAATTACATTTAATTGGCATCCCGTATTTACAATGTCATGGAGCTATTGAGTAAAACAGGGAAGATTTGTCCGCATTAAACTTGTTGATCGTTTACGTATGAAGTAAAAAAGTCTTGTTTAAGTGAATTGTTAAAATATTATGGTTCATATAAATATTAATTCTACAATACCGGATGGCAAAGAAAATAATGCAAACTTTTTTATGCGTTTCCAAATTCCTCCAGTTAACTATTATACATGCAACTACAGAAAAACTTACTGCTAATGCTCTTGTACTAGATCTCAACTCTCTATACTCCGTATACTGAAGACGTACAGGTTCCATGTCAGGCTTTTCCTGGAAACTGTCATCATCCAACGGTGGTGTCATGTAATTTATGTTTTTCCTCGACCTCAATCGATGGCCCGTGTCATTCTCGACGATCTGAGCCGGACTGACAATCTCAGAAACCACTGACGAGGCCCGAGTTCGTGGCATACTACGTTTTACCTTTGGCGAAAAGTCGTCTAATCCTAAAATAAGCCAAAAATGAGAGTCCATTGGAGTGGTAAAAGAATTATATTGGCTAATACATGCAAGATTCTACTTTGGAACTTTTTTATATAAAAACTGGAAATACTTGAATTGAACTTGTTAAAACTAGAAATTCGATACAAAAGCTGAATCAACCTCACTTCCGAGCTTTCCTTGGAATTTCTAACAAATTAATTTTTAATGAAGTGGGTTAGCCTTAGTATCTATCTAAAGAAAATACAAACTACCGAACAATTAATCGCAATTTTCAATCCAAATTCGCAACAACTACAATAATACATAAATGAGTGCAATTTTTCTACCAATATTTGCAAATTTCTGACCTATAGCATCAATGCCAGTTAAACTCAATAGGGATTCGATACCAACGTCCTGAATGTAACCATTCAAAGCGATGTAGTTGGCATCTTCGCCAATGAGTTTCTGGTGCTTTTTCGACTGTACATGATCTTCGATATTGTTGTAAGGTAGGTTGCAAATGGCACAATACCCGGACTGTAGAATCGGAATCCTCGGCCTTCTGGTTCTTATTGGCTTCCTAGTCATTATATTGTCCTCATTGGGAGGCTGAAGGCCGCCTTTATTGAGTGAGTTTTTGGCGGGGGATGCTTTATTTCGTTTCACAGTTCGGTCCTAAAAATTAACAAATTAAAAATTGTTTTGAGGGTTGATTGTAGAAGGATTGACGAAAATACGGGCCCATCCATTGAAAACAGAAGAAAAAAATGATATCAAGTAAGAAAGATTCTTCAAAGGTATGCAGTATACTGCAACCCAAAGTTATGTTGTGCAGTTAAAAAAAATTTAGAGCAAACTCTTTTACGCTTTCCTGACCTGGATATTTTAAATTTTTTCCTATGAGCGCGCGGTGAAATAAAAGCTTTACCACAAGAAAATCAAAAGGGCATGAATGTCAAAATGTTGCTGTGAGCTTTTGATCTTGACTTTCATGAGATACATAAATCTTTTTACCAAATGTGTGCATGTGAAGGTTTCCACGCACTAACGTTTAATTAAATTTACATATAACTATAAGGTTAACACACATGCGCTCGCAGGAAAAACATTGTGCCTACTATTTGTAAAAGCAGCTGTAAATAGTGTAATATATTTTTAAAGAAATAAAAACTTAAACAATTCTGTAGGTTTTTAGTTGGTTATGCCCTTGCATGTGCGCCATTTCTTTAAAGATATACTTACTACCCCTTTTCTCCTGCCCTCCAACATGGCATTCTTTTAATCCCATGTCTGCAAAAAAAAGGTATACATTATGAATTTTCAACACAGTTGTACAAACGTTAACTGATCTATTTCTTTGATGCAGGACTTTGCTAATCCCACTTTAACAATCCAATTTAAATCTTCACTTATTAAAAATTACATTAAACAACCTGGTATATCTGGTGTTCTGCATTAAAATATAAGTTGACAAAGTTTAACAAATTTCACTAATTATATTGAACCTGGTTGAAAAGTTAAAAATTGCTTAACATTTGGTTTAAAATTAATTTAATTTTAGTATAAATCTGGAGCACAACTTAACTGCCTATTTAAAGATTTTTTTTGTTTAATGAAATGGACATTTCCCACATTTGCATTTCTTAAGCAAAACATTGATTAAAAAAAAATAAATAAAAACAAGATAAAACAAACACACAAATATGATTTAAAAAAAACTAGAAAAAAGATATGTATAATGCGAATAAAAAATTAATAGCCAAAAGACGTCCCAGGCAGCAAGGCCTAAGCTATTAAGCTACAGCTAAAGCTATTAAGCTAAATTCAAAAATAAAAAATTTCAATTAGAATTATATCAACTGTCTCACTTGGGGAAGCGAGGGTGTTATGATGCCTTAAAAGACAAATAGTGCCACTGTTCCTGATGTGCCCCCTGCACCCAGGGGGCCCCTTATTTACTCCAGTACTATTGTACAAAATATATAGTACAATTAAAAGGTAAAAAATAAGTGAATCTGGCAACAATGTAAGACTATTTTGATTGTGGATTTAGGCCGCATTGCCAATAGTAGCGGGTTATTGTAGAAGTAGGGCAAAGATGACTTGGAGGGGGGGAATAGTTAAAGTTTTATGAAATTTATTTTTGGAATGATATTGGAATGATAAGTAATTGTAAGTATAGAAAGTTATAAGCTCATTCTAAGCTCTTATAATCTACTATGGAAACATATGCTAACGGGTCATGATGCAATCCACATAATACACACTAGCTGTACCTGCCTCTAGGACAAATTAATTGATCGCGATTTGCAGTACCATTAATTTCTTTTCTTTAAAATCAGTTCACTGTGAATAAATATAGTAAATAACCAGAGCTGTACAACCAAAAAGGAAAAACCTGAGGATATGGAAATCGCCTTACCAGCAATTCTTCCTAAATGAGATAATTGGCAACACTGAGCGTCAGCCACTATTAAAACTGCAATAATAAAAATATGCAGTTTGCCTTTTAATAAAAGCGAAAGTAATAAGTACATTACTATGATTTCTTTCAAAAAAATCCCTATTTAAATGTTTGTAATTAAATTAAAATAACGTAATAATAAAATATACTTAACCAAATTAGCAAATAGCGTTTCACATCATTTAGAAAGAATTTATGCCTGTCAACATCCACCTTCTTATTATAGAATATTCCAATCAAACCCTCAGAGTAAATAAATACTTACATAATTTCTATTGAAGATTAACGGTAGGAAACATCCCACTTCAGTACCCACTATCCCTTTATGTCAGAAAATTGCTGTCTGCAGCTTTCTGAAGAGAATCCCAGCTCTAAAACCCCACAATTCAAATTTATTTTCCAATTTAAAATGCAACGAAAACTACGTTTTCTCTAGCAAATGCAGGAAAATATGTCCGCTGGCTCCCCTCGAACGATGGTTAAGCAACAACGCGACAATAATAAGCGGCACAAAGCAGATTCATGCGAAGGTACAAACTCGCCATTACACAGAAACCGAAGGCTTTATTCCAGTTCGGTCACACGCCCTATGGGATTCTTCGAAGAACACGAATACAACGAACAAAGTTGCCTCCCTGATATATCGCACGATGTTGTAAAATGTTAAGAGAGAGGTTTTAAGCACTATTTAAAACTTTTCCACTGAATTAAAAACGTCTTCAAAATACTTCACCTGGTTTGTCCTCTATTGAACTCATTTCCCTTCGATCAAAGCGTTGTTGCCGGGTTTACTGTTGACATTTTCAGAAATTTCTGAAGCGGGAAACAATTGTACTCAATTGTCAAAATATGCACTGTAGCCGCGTTCGGTAGGGCATCCTCCCGAGCACTCCTAACATAGTTCCATCTTACTCTAACTTGTTAGAAATGATGACGGAAAATGAAATAGAAGTTTATTCGTAGCATACAATCGGAGTGAGTGACTAAGAAAGTTTCAGTCGTAAAAAGGCAATAAAAAGTGGAAAGGGATGAGAATCCAACAACTGGCACCTCATCAGATCTAATAATTAAAGTTGCAGTTTATTAACAGTTACGAAACGATAGTTGCTTAATTTAATCCCAGTTAAGTATCTAATCACACCGATCTCAGCTGCTCAATCATAGATCCCCTCCACTCTCCCTCACTCCATTATTCCTGCAGTTAGCCTCGTCGCTGTCAGTGCATAGCAGAGGTCCTATTTCCAGATTTGTTATTATTTTGAAGTAAATCCGTTTAAATTAAGGCCAAAATCCTTTTCTACACTCTTGGAAATGGCTAAAGAAATGCAGCTAATAAAATTAATACGTGGAGGTTTTGTGCAGGTACCATAAAAAAAAAAAAATTCATTACATAACAGGCATTACAAAAAGACTTGTCTTATAGATTCGATGCGTTTCTTCTACTGCCTCAATAAATGCAGCAGCTGCGGCTGCTGCTAAGGCCCCAGAACCTCAAAAACAGAAAACACCAAAAATAAAAACTTTTTCGATTTATCGTTGGAATCCGGATAAACCTCAACAGAAGCCTTATATGCAGGAGTATAAAGTAGATCTCAGTCAGTGTGGTCCTATGATACTGGATGCACTGATAAAAATCAAGAACGAAGTGGATCCTACTTTAACATTCAGGAGGTCTTGCCGAGAGGGTATTTGTGGATCGTGTGCCATGAATATAGGAGGTGTTAATACTTTAGCATGTATTTGGTGAGTTTAAGACAAGATCTGCAGAAGACTGACAATGAATTCTCATTTGAATACCACAAGGTCGAATGAACTAACTTAATGCTAACTTTTTGTGCAATTTTAAGAATTTTTGGTGCTTTCTTAAGACCAACTCACTGTTTATGTATTTTATAGTCAGGAAAATATAAAAATATCTAATTATTTCCATTTGCCATTTCAAAAAGGAAGTAAATTAAATTGTCAAAAAGAATTTCAAGGAAGTCCCACTATTCCAGTTAAGTTTAAGAGATTTAAATGTCCTTGGAATGATTCAAACATTTGTATGCATTTTGAATGTGATTTATAATTCAGAATATTAAGTACTAGTAATTGACAATTATTATCTGATTTTTTTGCATAGAGGTTTGAGCAGTTTTAATATATAAAGCATGAAAATTTATGTCTTTCTAACATGGGAGGACGACGTTTGAAGTAAAAGTATAGTACAAAACCATTGTAAAATTTTCATCTAACCTAGTGTTAGGCAAAAAGCTTTTTAAACCTCTTAAAAATGACAGGCCAAATATAGTTCCCTTCAACATATCGATCAGAAATTTATTTTTTTTTAATAAGTTTTTGCCTGGATACTTTATAAATTGTCTTTTTCATACTTTGCATTCTGATTCCACGATTGAAAAAATATACTTTTTCGTCAGGAGATTAATATAGCATATAATATTCGTTCACCACCCTTATTATTTCTGTCAACCTACTTAGCTAATTCATTTTGCTAAGACTCAGTTTTTCTTTTCTAATAAATTTCTATCAGTATATTTTATTGTAGCAAAATCGACAGCAGTCTCAACAAGCAAACCAAGATTTATCCTTTACCCCACATGTATGTTGTGAAAGATTTGGTGCCAGATTTGACCAACTTTTATGATCAATACAAATCAATCGAGCCCTGGCTGCAAAGAAGGTAGATTTATTCACTAGAAGCTTTTACAAAGGCACTTTGCTTTATATTTAATTATATTCCTACTAAATATGCTGGATGATTTTATTGCAGTGACGCTGGCAAAAGCTCGAAGTCTAAAGAAGTGCAGCAATATTTGCAGAGTATTGATGATAGAGCCAAATTAGACGGTCTTTATGAATGCATTTTGTGTGCCTGTTGTTCAACCTCTTGCCCCAGTTACTGGTGGAATGGCGATAAATACTTAGGACCTGCGGTACTTATGCAAGTAAGTGCCTTACAGGTTTTTTGAATTAACGGTTACTAAGTTTACTTTTTATTGTTTTATACAGGCCTATCGTTGGATTATCGACTCCAGAGATGACGCTACTAATAAGAGATTGAACAAAATGAAAGATCCCTTCTCAGTATTTCGTTGCCACACCATCATGAATTGCACACGTACTTGTCCAAAGGTAAATTTATCCTAGAGTTATTCAGAACTATTATAATTTGCTTTACGTTTTATTATTTTTAGGGTTTAAACCCTGGTCGTGCAATCGCAGAAGTTAAAAAGTTACTAAGTGGGGTTGCAACCAAACCAAAGCCTCAACTGGATCCTGTAGCATTGCAGAAGTGATGAATCCACAATACAAAATTCAGGCCCGAATGTTTCTTTGTATCTTTATATGAGTAAACATAGTATGTTGTTAGAACAGTTATTATTTAAATTTTTGAATATTTCAATAATTGGTCAAACTTGACGGCGGTTTGAGTATAGAAAATTGCAGATTTATTGGCTAAAATTTTTGTGGAATCGATCGTGGGAGTGAAAGTTAATAAATTATTTTAAAAATTTGCCCCTTGATTGTATGGTCGAAAGAAGCGGAAGACAGAAAGGGAGTGCCTTCACGACGGCAGACCTTAGGAATGGGCCTGCCTAAGTTGAGTTACTGCAGTCTCGTCAAATGAATGCTGCGGAGGAGTATATTGGACACCTTAATCTCGTTGGGCAGTAGGATTGATTATCTTAACTTCTAATTGTTAATCACAAAATTCAGGTCTTTTCTAGCATAATTAGTGGAGCAATAATAATAGGAACGTAGTACATATGCATTGTCTGTCCTAATAACAACACATTTTTTGCTTCTGCGCAATTAATGAAAGTGGCACATTATACTTAAGTAATATATTTAATCATCTTCCTTAAATCTAAAATACATATCACAGATAACATTAATAAACAATATACCTACACTCTGAAGAGGTTCAACACGCTGACTAAGCAGCGCATGTTAAAATAAAATTTTTAAGATAATTCAAAAATACGTAAATTCTTGATTCAATCAAATTCAAATAAGGAAATCGGCTTAAATTGAACTAAAGCTACACGCACGACGCATTTAAGGCAACTGAGGTTTTCTTAATTTTTGATTGTATTAGTAGGCGCTGTGTATACATTTAAATATTAGGTATGTACCTAACCATTTGGTTGCTCTGCTGTTGCTTCTTAATCACCATTTCGCCAAACCTGAGACTAATCTTCTCATTAGCGAGTATTGCTCCACACTTAAAGTGCCGATCCACCGAAGTCACCTTTTCCTTTTGGTCTTGCAAAAGTTGAAACGGGGAAACAGGAAACAGTGTAATGACAAAAATCTGAATAAAAAAAATTCCATGAGTACCCTACCACTGAGTGCTCACGATCAACTTGAGTACTTATATTACTCTGTACAGCGTTATTTGATCTTATTGGAACTATTTATGTGAAGTATTGAATAATAAAACCATACAATGTGTTTCACTTAAGATGAATACAGTCTTATATTTTTCTTATTTTTAGAGGTAAAGAAATAATTTTTGGTACACTTATAGAGCTTCATAAACTGCATATTTTACAGCATTTAGCATACGCAAAATGTCGAGGCGTCGTCTGCTGCGATTAATGAGCAAAACGACTTTTTTAATATTTAGCATCGCGATAGAGATATCGAAAAAAGTTGTTTAGGATATTATTTTAAGCTTATATATCTATTTTCATCGAAAAATTCGAATTTTTAGTTTCTTAATTATATTGTGTAAATTTTTTTAAACTGGCTCGGGGATTTCCTTTAATTCTAATATTATAATTTTCTATGAAAATTGATATATAGGCTTGAAATAATGTTATAAATTACTTTTTAAAATAACTTTTCCCGATATCTCTAACTCGAAGTTAAATATTAAAAAAGTCACTTTGTTCATCAATCGCAGCAGACGACACCCCAACATTCTGCGTATGCTAAATGCTGTAAAATATGCAGTTTATGGAGCTCTATAAGTGTACCAAAAATTATTTCTTTACCCCTAAAAATAAGAAAAATATAAGAGTGTATGCATTTTATGTGGGACACACTGTATGTAGGTCTATACTATTTTGATATGGCTTACTTACCTGTTTTGATCGTATTTCTCATCGAATCCCTCGATTTTGACCACGTTCCATTCGTCTTTTAATTTTGCATAACTAAATGAAATCTTAAAGAAACAATATATATTTGCTTATCTAGGGAAAATCTTAAATATTCTACCTGATCTTCAATGAGTTCCCGTCTAATAAATTTCATCGGTTCCAGATGTGAATGGAATTCATCAACGACTGTCAAGGGTTTCTTCAGTAAATGCTCTGAAAAACAAAAATTTATTAGGTATATAATTTAAATTTGGATGGGAAGAATATGTTGAAAAAAAAAATGTCATTAGAGCTTTAAAATTGTTCTAAATGAATTCAGTATTTTTCATATTAAATACCTATACAGTATCCATTCCTAGAGGCCAACTATAGGGATCTTGATAATCAAAAAAGACATGAAGTCGGTAAAATTGGGACGAAGTTACCCAATTTGAAGCTCCAGAATGAGCCGTTTCAAAAAGAAAAATTATTGACCTTCGAAGGTATTGAAAAAAAACTGAAATTTTGGAAAAAGCTTTTTATTTTTCCTCAACTAATTTGACGCGTTAATTCAAAATGACTTACACTTTATCATTGCAAATTCTCTTCCATAACGTGACGATGTTATATTTGAAATCCAATGTTTTGTTTTTGGACACCCATCAATCTTGTTTTTTTCTTATGATCGCGATCTTGCATTTTCACGTTTTTGAATTCAGCTTTTTTTGCAGATTGATGGAAATATAAAAAATGCTATTTTTACAAGGAGCGCTTCGCAAATAACAAAATAAGGAATAAACAAATGAAAAAAACTATAAGAGATGCTCGAAAGGTTCGCCTTCTACTTCCAAACACAGCTCTATGCTTGATGTTAAATGTTGCATTGATCTTAAATCGTTCCTTCTTATTCTGACCCTTAAAGTTGTGATAATCTTCCTTCGCAGCTCATTAATATCGACCGGTACATATTTATGAATGAGGTCTTTCATAGTTGCCTATAAATAAAAATCTAATGGGGAAAGATCTGGTGAACGTGCGGGCCGACGTCTCCATTGTTTGAAATGACTCTATTGGGAAATAATTAGGCACTCTTTTAATGTTATGTGACGGAGTACCATCTTGTTGAAACTAAAGGCTATTCAAGCAGTTGAGGCAAATGTTGATATCGGTGCAATCCGTAAAGTAGGGTCTTTAAAAGTGTAAATATTCATCTTCAGTTAAGTTGCCTTCGTAACTATATGGGTAAATGATCGTATCGCCAAATAAACCAACCTATACATTTAGCTTGAAACGTGCTTGTGGCAGACGTCCTTGGTGTTCGTGTGGATTCTCAATCGACCAGATATGTTCATTATAACGAATGAATGTGCCTGAGTTGATAAACTTGCACTCATCAGTGACTATTATGTTGCAAAGAAAATTGAGATTTTTCTCCAAACAGTGCTTTGATATTCTTCCAAAACACTATTTCTCCATTTAGTATCTTCTGAAAGTAAGACTTGGGTGAAATGAATTTTAAATGGTTGATATTTGTTTTTTTTTTAAGATCTCTATGCAATGTCTAATAGATACGTTATTTTCCTGTGCTATAACTTATGTAGGGTGTTCCAAAAAAGTTGTTCAAAACTTAAGTTTATAGAGGGTATTGCGGCGAATAATTTTTGCATAGAAGTGTCTAGTCAAAAATGAGTCGTTTTGGCTTCCAAGTCTTTTATGTTTAAAAGACTTCGATATTAAACTTAAATGAATAGAATAAAAACAAACAAAATAAACACTTTTTTGTTTCCTTTGTTTCATTAAGGGCGTTTTTTAAAACGTTCCTTTGGAAATACAGAATAGATTGTAGTTCCAACATCACGGGGCACGAGCACATTTTGCCTGTACTGCACGGGAGCTTCTAAACCAATATTTTTATGGGCGATGGATCGAAAGAGGCGGACATATCAGGTGGCCGGCGCGAAATCTCTATTTAAGCCCGTTAGATTATTTTCCTCTGGGATTACATCAAGTTTTTGATGTATGAAACTCCTGTAGCCACACAAGAGGAATTGTTAGAGATAGTGATGGCAACCTTTTTTTTCGTGCGGTAAGATCCACACATCTTACCATTAAGTTGCTCGATTTAATGATTCAAAAAACAAATTTATGCAATCAGATTGGGGGTCGTCGTTTTGAATCTTTACTAATTTTTTTACGTTATTTTTAATAAAAATGAATTAAACGTGGAAGTCTTTCGGTGTCAAAGAGGTAACATTACCTTTTTGAAAAAAAAAACTCTGGAGTAAGAAGAGTTCATTTTTGATAAGGGATTTCTATGCAAAAATTGTTCACCGTAATATCATCTACAACTTCCTTAAGTTTAGTATAACCTTTTTGAAATATGTTCTATAATAATGAGAAACACCGTTTCTAGAGTTTCCACTTCAATACCAGTTGGCCCATGAATACGTTTTTTAAGCCTAAAAAATGCATTAAACTCAGTGAAATTTCTATGAAGGAATAGAAGATAATTTTAATCTGGTGATTGTATTTCTGGACATCGTTGTAGATACGTTTTAGCATGCGGCTCGTTGTAGATTGCAAGAATGAACATGTGATACATCATCGTTATCAGAAAAATAGCTGAATCATAAATTGAGAAAATTCAGAATAGCGCCCATAAGAAAAAACAAAATTCCAAAAACAAATACCCTGTATATACAAACAAAATCACGGCACGAGTTAAATAGAAAAATTAAAAAGAAGGAAACTCAGAGGTCTAATACGTAATCATTACAAAAGCGTTAAAACCAAAATGCCATTTACTTAAAACTGTTTAAAATGAATGTGATATGGACTTTTTAAAAATGAATTAAATTTTCATGTTTATACTATAATAAAATGTTCTGCGATAAAAAACCTTAAATAGGAACTCAAAGGTTTTTCCAAGACCATTTGAAAAATCGACGTGTTCCTCCTAGCATATGTTGAAGTAATTTTTTTTACCGTAGTATTACAAGAAAGAAAATATCTATTTGAGCAAATTTTTTCTACAAAGCTGATTTTTTTATCTAATTCTGTATTTGCTCAACTGAACGCTCAATGTGGACGGAATGCTCGCATCAATTTAACCCAATTGAGGTATCCAATGTAATTGGCGTTTCCTCAATTTAACAATGATGACTAGAAACCAACCGAACCAGTTCGGTTAATAGGAGATTTGGAAAAAACGAGAAATACAGTGAAACGATTCTAGGAATATTTTAGTTACGAGATGTTGCCGGTAATAAATATTTAGCTGTATTTGATTGGCATGATTCATCTAATTTAAATACAGGGTGTCCATTAAACATACGGAAAAAATTCAAAAGGTTATTCCCTGGACTACTCTAAGAATATTTTGTCATTTGATGATTTTTGAAAAGCCTCTTTGTTCCGAAGATATAGGATGAGAAAAACTTTATTACTAAATATTACATGTAAAGCTTCTTAATTGACAAGAACTGTTAAAAATCATTACCTCAAGTTAGGGTGTAAGAATTTAATCTTCTCCTCATCGACTGCCCAACTCTTTCAAAAACATTAGGGACGTTTTTTATTGAGTTGCCCCCAGCAATGATTCGATTTTTCAAATTTTCCACATTTCTCACAGGAGTATTATAAACTAATGACTTTAGATACCCCTATAGGAAATAATCCAGGGGGTTTAAGTCTGGGGACCGAGTAGGCCATAAGTGGTCCACTTCGACTACGACTCTTTTTACCGATGAAGCGAATTTCTTCTGAAATTCATTAATTGAGGTGGACCACACAATGACTACTTCACTTGCAGTAATCATTTTCAACAGTTTTTATAAAATAAGAAGTTTTACAAAATACAAAATAACAAAATGTTACTATTATCGAAAATTTTTCTCACCCTGTGTCTTCGGAACAAAGAGGCTTTTCAAAAATCATTAAAGGACAAAATATTCTTAGAATAGTCCAGGTAATAACCCTCTGAATTTTTGCCCTATCTTTAATGGACATTCTGTATATGTTGGAATAACATTATGAACATTTTTCATGGTTAATCAAAATATAGAAAGGCAACTTAACGAATTTACCACTACACAACCGCACCTTCGTTTTTCTATATTTCAAGTGCATATTTTTTACTTCTGCATTTCTTTCCCCGTATCCTAGTCCCAAATGGGATTTCCCGACCATTTGGTAGCGGCGGTAGTAGTAACCTCGTTCGATAGTGCTTCATCCCTAGATCGCTTTATCAGTTTACCTAACTTTAATACTATAATACTAAAACTCATGAACTACTAAATCTTCGACATATACATTACGACATACTTCCCAATTTTTATGTATAATACACCATTTGCCACTATTCGCTGCAAAAGACGCCATTACTAGACGTGTTTAATGAGTGTAAAGTATCTTTTTTCGCCTTTCCTTAAAACAGTTTAATAACAATCCAGCAATGACACGTATACCTAATGAATTAATGGGCTAGTTTTGCCATAACCCGCATTATTGTTTTATACCGGGTGTACCACTGAAAACTTTGCATCCGGTTTATTTTGAACTATTTTGATCAAAGCATTAGAAATTGCCGCGACACATGAATTTTATTTTAGAGGAGTACACACTTTAGTGTTGAATGCAGATTCACCAAAACAACCCCCCTTTGCGGGGGTGCATTCAATTTTAGGATCTCAAATGGCACTATAGGTCGAGTTATACCTCATTTGACAGGGTCTTTAATTTATTATCATCGTTTAATTTGTTTTCAATTTTAGAACCATCGAAATACATCGAAGTATGATGGATATATTGTATACATTGAAAATAATTGAAATTTTTTGAATTTTTCTTCAAATTGAATTACTGCTGAATAAACTCAAAAAATGGATGGTCGTAGATGAAAATTTGATGAATAGAAAGTGAGAAGGTTTTACACATAGCTACCTCAAACCTCACCCATTTGCCCAGTACCTACTTTAGAGTACCCAGCCCATTGTACCTACTTTAGAATTTGTGGATTATAGTAGTTTATTATTTAACAGGTAATCTAAAATTGAAAAAACCTATTTGCCGATAATCAGAATTAAAAACCCTTTTAAATAAGGAGTCACTCAACCTACAATGCCGTTTGAGATTCTACCCCTTTAGCATGTGTAACAATTCCTAGATGGATTCTATAACCTGAAAAAATGCAGGTGGTCCTATTTAAAAAAATTACACTTTATGACGCCCCGTTTTTTGGGACACCCTGTAGAGTTGGCACTAATTTTTAAATTTGCCTTCATTAGCCTCATATAGCATCCCATAATTGATTTTTTTTATGAAATCATAGATAAACTCATAGGAGCTCGAGGGGCTGTTAAATGGACACTCTGTATATTGTTTATTCGTAACAGCAAATTCGACAAAATTATTATTGGAGTTAAAGAAGAGAAACGCTGATCAAATTCTTACTGGTACTACCAATCCGTGAATCCGGAAAATAGGTGCGGTAATCAGTTAAAAATAGGCAGCTCGTATAAAATGAACTATTACGTGCTTTGTTAAAACTAAAACTACATGAATTTAAACACATACCAATAATGTAGCCCATCGTGACATCATCTGGAAGGCGAATCCTCTCTCCAATGCTGATAAATTTTCCGTCACTAAATGATTAAGAAAAAAGTCTGTAAATTAGATTCTTTGAGACTCAAACAAAAAAGGGAGTCAAGTAGGTATGGAATTCGATTAATAGCTGTAATATAGCAGACAACTAAAGGAAGTCCTGAGCTTCGAAACGGTTTCAAATCACTTTGTGTCATCGCTTATTGCTATCTAAAAACTTCGCGATTTATTTCTAATTATCCCCATAAATCCAGTTTGACGGCACTAAAAGTGACTGCCAGCGGCCACTAATGAGCATCTTTTTTGCAGGACTTCGCTACTTCCGAAAAACGGCTCATTAAGAAATACCGCGAGTTCAACTAATAAAGTTCTACGATATTTTACACAAAGTACCCTCGTTAAGGAAATCGGACTAAACCCTTCGGCATAGTTCGAATAATTCGCCAAGTAGATGTCGATTTAGTCGGTCAATTACAATGCCCAATTATTTGCCGAAATTCGAGGGTTATTCAGTTCTTCCAATTAGAGAATATTTGGGAGGGAATTTTTATTTTTTTGGCAGAAGAGAACCTCGTTTGTTACCGCATTTGATTATCCTTCGTTAAAATACCTTTGGGAATAACCAATGGGAAGAAAATCGAATACTTTTAATTTTTTTTTTTTGAGAAAAAAGTAAGAAATACTATAGAAAAACGAAGAGATACTGCAGGAGTCATTGAGAAACTGCGTATAAGAACTAGACACCCTGTGCCTGGAAATTGACACGAATCTTCGTTTCTCCTCTCACACACACCAAAAGCACAACAATTACAATTTTCTTAATGTACGTTTTATTAATAAAAACATTGTTTTGAATTAAATTTGGAATACAGCACAAAAAATACATAAAAATTGGATGGAATACAGGGTTCGCGTTTGGGAGCTGACACAATCCGCATATGGAAAATTATAAGTTTAATGTATATTTGTTTTGTGGAAAAAATCTGACATTGTAAAAATATTTTCAACGTGATATAACTTCCGGTTAAACCAGAAACTGACCCTTACTTCATTTTTTTTAATGGGACATGGCAGTTTTTTTAGAGAAAATGGGTATTTTTCAAAAATAAACATAATTTTCATAATACAACACAGTACCGATTTTCAACTATTTTTGAATTATTTTAATTTTTACGACTCCTACGACATTTGTAGAGCTTTACTAAAGTTTAATTAGTTACAAAATTATTTGACATAAATTGATGAAGTAAAATTTAAATTGTCGGAAAACTGTTATTTACAAACAATTAAAAAATTAAGAAAAATATTTGAAAACAATTTTGAAAAAAATTATTGAAATTCAGAATTTTTAAATTCAGAAAAGTTTTCCTTTCAAATAGTACCTTACAATTATTTTTGCACCACTAGATTGGTAGAAAAAAATGGACAAATACAATATACATCATAAGTATCAAAAATTAATACTTTTTGAGTAAATAAAAAAAACTATAAATTACTTTATACTACGTAGGTAATGGATACATTAGAGCACCATTAAAAAATATAAAAAGAGAATAAATAAATAAATAAAAATAAACAAAAACTGTTTGTGAGCATAAAATCGCAGAACAAGTTTTTTCATTCTTTACGTACTATTTAACTAAATTTGTATTACATTTTTTACGAAATTTATAGCTGTTTTCTCATAACCTAATCGATAAATTTTGAATCGAATTACACCATTGAATGTAGTTTTGAATAATCTTTAATTTGAGGTGTCATATGATTCCGCGTGCCATTTAAAATCTTTGAAAAAGTTATTGTGACACGCATAAGGGTGAAGTTTGGGGGTTGAACATTTTTTAATAAGAATTCGTCCCCCTGAAAAACTATTTTGACGTATTTTAGGAATTTTCTGAAAAATCTTTATTTTTCAAGATTAAACGGGAGTCAAGTTTTCGTTCGATGACCCTATATCTATTGGATAAGGAATATCCCTTAATTTGCATATTTCAGATAAATATTCAGACGGATTGTTCCCAGTGAAATGTAAATAACCCATTTACCACGCTTCCTTGAGAAAAGCATGTCAGATTAGACGGTTAAATGCGTTCAGCTTAAGTTTGACCTATAAAATTATCTGTAAAGTAAAAGTTAAGTTGATCGTACCTTAACCCCTACTAATGCAATCGGACCTAAATATACAGGGTGAGTCGTAACGGAACCGACACAAAGCAGGTGCGTGTCCAGGACCTTAAAATACGACGATTTATTGAATATTTTTTTCTACAGTTAATAGTTGAGGAAATATTAACCTCCAAAGTTGGCTTGTAAATAAAAATAAATAAATAAATCGCACTGATATAATGCCATATTTAGGATATCTTTATAACTAACAGACCAGTGAAAGACCGCATCGTTTTTGACTGGTCCCTTTAAATCTATTTGAATTTTGTGTGGTTCTACTCTGCAAAACTGCAATTTTATTAAAAATTTTAACATTTTCGACAAATTTTGAAGGCGAAAAAAGTTTTAATATTAAAATTGCTATCAAATGGTATTGTTCGTTTTGTTAGTTACCTTACAGATAAAAAGAACAACAACTCGTTTATACCCTACCTTACCCCTAACCCAACCATTATTAAGCATCTATTGATTTCACTTTTCTACCAATTAAAGATGTTGGTAAGAATAAAACATGTTCCAAATTTGGTTGCGTTGTGATGGCGCATTACTAAAATATGTTGTTTTTTTTAGAAATTTTCAATCCAACTGCGGAGGTTAATATTTTCTCAATTATTAACCGTAGAGAAAAAAAAGTAGCAAATCGTCATATTTTGATGTTCCCTACACGCACTTATTCTGTGTCGGTACCGTTACGACTTACCCTGCACGTCTTGAATAAGGAATTTTCCTTAATTTGAATATTTCAGATAAAAATGTGGATGGATGGTTCCCAGTAAAATTTAAGAGGCTCATTCACCTTCCTTCATTCATCCGCACCACCGTGACGCCTTAATAGATAGACAAAATATATTGGAAAATTTAGAACAAAACTTAAAGAATAAGTTCTAGTTAGAACTTCTTATATTTCAAGTAGGCAAAAAGATTTATTAATCTAACCACTTTTGATGAGGATAAGCACTTGCGAAGACGCCGGATATTTCTTATTCCTTCCCAACAATTTGATAGGCCAATTAAGCCTATTATAGTGGAAAATGATTCGAAATTGGTTTTACCACGAGATTAAATTGCAAGTTACCGCAGCTCCATAACAAAGTTAAGGCGGAAAAATATTCAATTTAAAATGCCTTGATAGGAGGCGTTAACTCGACTTGGCTTAATCGAATCATTTTCGGTGGAAATACGTGAGGGAATTGATGTCGATACTTGATAATATTCGAATTTAATGTTCAAGGCATTCTTAGCCTAACTCAGAATCTTGAAGCTTTCTCTGCAAACTGAATGATTTTTAGTTTTATCTGGTGGGGACCAGAGCCGCATAATAGCAATAAAATCCGGAACACAATACATCATTCGAAATCCTCTAATTTTCCCTATAAATTGAGTGCTTTAGTTTGAGGAGGAATAGAGGGTCGGATGCAGAGCGGATACAAATTTTCCTTTTTGTGAAGGGATGTTTGCCTAGGGAAAGCTTTCTATTCTAGACTTTTTCTGGACATATTTAACAGTTACAAACATTATTTTGGTTGTATGTGGTGTGAAGAAACATGATAAATATAAAACTCACCTAGCTAATGGCATCATTTTCAATGTTAATGCTCGACTTAAGCAAAATCCAGCTCCGCCAGTGGCAAACCAAAATTTAACTGGAAGCTGGAAATAAGAAGAAAACTACTTGTTATAACATACATATTAAATTAAAGAAAGATTAAAACATGTAGTAACACTATTTTTACTAAAAGATATTAATAGACATCTTTTAAAATTTTAACTTGGAGTTATTTCCTAAGCTTAATAATTTTTTCTCAATTAATTGTTTGCCTTTCTGTATAATAGTTGTTAAATTTATTTAACGGTATCATTTTCCTTCAACCTATCTTGGATCTAAATATACATACATACATGGTATACTATGATGTGTATTTAGACACCCTAAAGATTTTACAACATTGTCCAGTTTTAAATTATTTTACACTTAATACCAAAACAATTTCCATTCTAATTTATATTAGGGCAGCCTTATTCCAGTTGTGATAGAAAATGGAGAAATCCCCGGTATAATTTTTACATTCGGTTATTGTTTGCATTATTGAAATTTACTGCAAATCATTGAAGTGTTGAAATATGTTGTGGAAAATAATTGTACAACTCAGTTTTGGAATTCTGGTATTTACTTCGCAGTAACTTTAATTTAAGTATACTGTAGTGTAAAATTGGTAAAAATTTCCATTTCAGGTATGTACATAAATAGTAAAAGTGTTTATAATATTGGTAATTTTATATTAATGACACTGAATTTTTTAAATGTAATTATTTCGAAAACGATGACTCCCAGCGACTCTTATTTGAGTAAAAAATATAAGAGAATTCATTTTGACAATCACCGAATTGGTAAAGTAAGCGGCAAAAAAATTATGTGAAATTACACATGCGGAATATGAGTTAAGTGGAGCTTCCAAACTGCTATCACCAAATGAAAATTAAATTTAAATTGTAGTCGTCAAATCGTTTCTTAAGCACTAATTTTGAATAAATTCTTTGAAAAACTGTAAGAGTTTTTCGAAAAAATAGAAAAAGAAAATAAAAGTTACAATGTTTAATTATTTTGTTATTTTGTAAATAAAATCCAAAAAAATGAAAAAATGAATGTTTTTTAATAATTATTTCCACAGTTTCCACACATTGAAACTCAAAAGTGTCAAAAGACATCACATACATATAAAAGAGTAGTAGAAAGAGTGCTAAACGGGGGAGATTTTTGCGATACAATTTAAAGGATTTTTAAACATTTATAGGATTTTCAGGTACTGAGGATCGCCGCCCTATTAGGAAATAAAGCGAAAAATTCGAATTTGATTTTTCCAAGAGTATCTATTGATCCTCGAAAAGGTCTCTACCATTCGAGGTCGCCGATTCACGAATATACATATCTGAGAAGGCGAGTGAAGTAATTAACTTCATGTATCAAATCGTTGACACTTTACCCAATTTAAATGGTCTTCTTATTACAACATAATCAGATTACGGTCTCGTTAACTACTTAAATTCCCCATTATCTTCATTTTAATTATGTTGTCGAAAAGGCCCAAGAGAATACGTCATTTTTATCGAAGGACTGTACGGACTTTTAATTAGCTTAATCTGGTGTGGAAGGAAATCAACTAATGAGATCTCGGAAGACGTCTCTGGTCAAGGTAGAGTGAAAAGGATGTGGGTTTCATGAAATATGCGCATATTTTAACGATACATTAAATGTAAAAAAGAGAAAATAAACAAAAATAGTAAAAATGCTTAAAAACTCTATTTTCAATGTCAGGCAAAATACAAATATTTTTCCTGCACACCGCTTTAGAGTTAATATATTAAACTCCCGGTAACTTTTCCAATAAGATCTTTCCATGTTTACAACGAAATCAGTTCCAACCTTTGGTCGATTTCTCCACATTCAGTGAAATCTCATCGGTATGTGGTTCCTCCATGATTTTTGCTTTTTTCAAAAGTTTTAATGTGGCCGGAAACAATACCGTCATGGGATAAAATAGAGGTCGCCTCATTATCCGAAACGATTATTCAGCAAATCCAGGCCGCCATCAGCAAGAAAAAAGGAAAAATCAATAGCAAGATTCAACTAAAATTGATCAAGGCGAAAGGGAAGAAAATTAAAGAGGAAACTAAAAGGTGGGAAGAGAAAGAGTTGTTTGTGCACAGAGCTCTGAATATGTCTGCGATTCTGGAAGACACCACTGTGGAGATATCCAGTGAGAAGATGAAGCTTTGAGCAAGTGAGAAAAGAACACTTGCACTCCAAGGATATTCAAATCATTAAGAAGGTGATAGAGACAGTTTGAAAAGAGAAGAGGTTGGTTGTTGAGGAGGAGATCCAGCAGCTTCAAGCGGGAACGGCCAACCATGAAGAAGATGTGCCTATACAGCCGTGTACAGAAGCTTCAGGCCAAAGATGTTTTTATAAATAAATAATATGTAATAGGAAAATTTTATGTGGTAACATGAACTTCGTTAAATGTGTAGAGTGATTCACGTAAGATACTACCTCATCACAACACTACTACACTACCTTATCTTAAAAACCGTAAGGTTTAGAAAAAAATTTACTACAGGGTGTCCGGAAATAATGTAGAAATATTTTGGAAGATGATTCAAGAGATTAAAATAATAAAAAAGTTCTTATAAACCTACTTCAAAAATTACTTCTTAAAGGGGCCAAGACCCTTTAAATAGGGAACTCTGAAGATGGTTTTTTGCAGTATTTTCGAAACGATTTGCGCTAAAATTATGAAATTCAGTATACTTTAATAAGTTAGAATGGGACAACTTTTCTTGTGTTAATAATTACAGAATTTAGTCAATGGTGTCACATATAGGGTTTCCCCTATATAAATGTTGCCGTAACATTTTGTTTGTAACATTTCTTAATTTTTACAATTAAATGACGGAATCTCAAATATTTTTAAGTAAAAAGATCCTCTTATTTCATCTTTTTAGGATAAATCATTTTCCAGAAAAATGAGTTTTTATAAATCGATAGACGATTAAATGGACACCGAAATGCAACTTAATCCCTGTAATAGAAATATTTTTTTATTAGGCAACGATAATAAAACTAATATTGAGGATATATTACTTATTTACATCATATGTTGAAAATGGTTTTCGTTCATCTCAATGCATCCCCTAATTCTTTTCTTCATAGATTTCGATGTCCATTTAATCGTGCATCAGTTTATAAAAACTCATTTTTTTGGAAAACGGTCTATCCTAACTAAATGAATTAAAAAGACCTTTTTTACTTAAAAATATTTGAGATTCCGTAATTTGATTTCAAAAAATTAAGAAATGTCACAAATAAAAAAGTTAGGGAAACATTGTATATGTAGGAAACCCCTTTTATATGACACCCCTGACTAAAATCTTTAATTGTTAACACAAAAAAAGTTTTCCTATTCCGACTTATTACAGTATACCTAATTTCATAATTTTAGCGCAAATCTTTTCGAAAATTTTGCGAAAAAAACCATTTTCAGATTTCCTAGCTTCTTTAAGAAACAATTTTTGAGATATGTTTATAAGAACTTTTTTAATTATTTTAATCTCTTGAATCACCTTCCTAAATATTTCAATATTATTTCCGGACATCCTGTATAACAGCTATTTAGTTGTTCATGAATTTTTATTTCTTAATATAAACTACAGAGTGATCCAGAAAATCCTAGCGTGACAAAAATGCATTTCTTGAAATGGGCTATCCTATATTTTGTTATACATACTAATTCTGCTTGTAATTATAAATTATTTTTTTTTTTACAAAATATGAACAATTTTTAGCATTTAAAGTAAAAATTTGAGAAAAAATAAGCTTTTTAAAATACTTTTGAACAAGGCAAAATAAGTACCTTTTTCTAATTTGTTTTGATTATTTTCAATAAATTCCTAAGTCGTTTATTTTGGAACTATATTTAATGGGCTTCATGTTACTACATATGTTATTCCTAGTTTTCGTGATATATATTATTTATTTATAAAACCATCTTTTGCACGCAACTGTGGCTAGGGTGGGTACAGGTACACCGCAATCCGAAATTAATGAGACTTTTTTGGTAAAGGTATGAGGATGTTGAAATATTGTCTCTAGGGCCATAAAGCGTGATGGTAATCGGACTTTCAAATTTGCTTTTCCTCATAAAATATGTATCTAATAGGTTAAGAAATGAAAATATGGTCAAAATCGTAGCAACTTTCGCACTGTAAGATATCGTTTCGAAATAAGGCAAGTTAATAAATCTCACGTCGACTTTATAGGAAGTAATCTAATGTACCGCACACTTCAGTTGATCAATGATATGGGAGTTTCAGTAGATACCATGACAAGTACTCTCGCAAATCGTGACTGAAACACTTATACACCTTAGTCTAGTGCAAAGAGCCTTTCTAATTTTTGTACCAAATGGAAACTATTTAACCGTTGTAATCTTAATTTTGTTGCTTTTGATAGGTTCTCAAAGCTGAATGGTCGATGCCGTTTAGCAAACGATTGAAATTTTTTTTTTCTGTTCTTTTTGGGTTTTGTTTTCCCTAAATAATGGAATTTCGTATTCATGAGTTTTCCGAATTCAAATGTAGTCAAACGAACGCATTTTGGTAGATTTGTAAACTCAAATTGAGATTTAAGTAATTTTTGCGTCATTTCAACCCAAATCACTTTCATTATTTTGCAAAATTGTATATGTTTTTAAAATTTCCGGTCTTATTATCAATAATTATAACCACTGTCAATAGTGACCTCGGACATACTATTCATTCCAGTATATAACCGTATTATCGTTGCAAATTACCGAAAGGTCATCAGCATTAGGGCGTGGTCCCCAACCGCTACCGGGTCAATTGGGTCAGCATTAAATATAGCGTTGCACTTATTTGTAGAAGATTTATGAATGCGCACGGAACGCGCGCTCACTGAGGCGTTTAGGCGATAGCCATTAAGTCCAGTTTATCGTGATAGCACACTCTCCTTTTACGGCATGGTAAAAGAGAGTTGAATCTTAAGAAAAAATGTCTTTGCATGCGTTAATTAAAGGGAATTTAGTAGAGAAATTATTTCAAAGTGATGTCTGTCATGTTAGACACGATGACAGATAATATACGTCACTTTGATGTCAATCCAAAGGATCATTGTTTCTTCATTGTCGTGTTGGTTGTCTAAAATAAGTAAATATGTGAAAGTTAAGTTCTATTACCCCAACGACATTTCCCATTTATACTCAATGCAGAATTGATTGTTGCTATAAATATTTTAAAATATTCACTTTTTCATGTTGTTTTAGTTGTTGACCATACGTGGGAAATAACCGGCCAAGAGGAACAAAAATAAGAAGTCTGCATGTTTAGGCAACTAACAATTCCCAGAAAGATTTTATTCTTATTCTGGAGAAAAAAACAACCGCTATAATATCTTATTCATTGTGAATTTTCAGTTTTACTGCTCATAAATTTTGGATTTGTTAGATACACTGTGTGTTATTTCGAAAATTGCATAACCATAGAAAATCTCCATAAATTTAATATTACTTTTAATTAAAGTCGTAATCATCAGTACATTGTGTTGCATGTTCAAGAGTAGAAGAAAATACGTACGCATATTCTTTGTATTAGAAGACAAAATTAAAATTTTTAAAAATTTGGTACCGCCAAAGGAACAATTTCACGATATTGCAAATTCGCTGTCGTCTAATATTAACTCCGGATTCTTTTCAAAAATTGTAAACTCAGTCCTGCACTCTTTAAATCAGGAGTTATTAGGAGAAATGAATTGCGAGTTAGAGAAAAAAATGTGACAGAAAATTGACGATATAAAATATTTTATATCGTCAAAGGAGTGGATTTAGAATATTTCAAATTTCCTGTCAACTGGAACCTCCAAAGGAACCATCTCCGGATATTGCATCTCTTCTGTCAACTAACTTCGGACTACTACAAAAATCATAAACCCGATCCTGCGTGTCTCAAATGAAGACATATTAGGACCGGAACTTTAAAATCTAGAAAGTGATGATATTATACAGTTGATAAATAGGTCCCTTTGAAAATTTGGTTCCGGCAAAAGAAGCATCTCATGCAGCTAAAAATTTCCTGTCAACTGGTACTGCATTCAGAGGGTTGGTCAAAATTGTAAAGTCGATTTCGCATCCTTCAAATCAGAGCAAGACCGGAATCTTCAGATTATTGAAATTTGGCAAATAGGCTTTTGTCCTCTTTAAAAATGAGGTACTGCTAGGGAAACCTTAGGATATTGCAAATTTTCTCTTAACTATTTCTATGTTCGAACCAAAATAGCAAACTCGATCTAGCATGTATTAGATTACAAGCTATTAGGATCGGAATCGGAAAATTTCATAGTTCTAAGGATCTAGGGGTTTAATGGCCAAATTTCTCACATTTATATATCTATTAAAATTCTACTAAGAAGATAATTTCCATGGTCATGGAGAAATCGATAAATGGTTTGCTCTGATTTCACGACTTCTATTAAAATCATCTTGTTGGCAAAGCAATCAGGAGTTTGATATATTGGCCTTAAGGTTAATAAAAACTCACTGATTTTTTGTCCTTGCTGACTATTTCTAGTGGGGCTTGAATACTGGGTTTGCCCAAATACCAGTCCTCCCTAGGGTTATAATCGCCCAGAAATCGCACCAAACGTGGGACGTTCACATAGTTATCATCGTCAAAGTGGCAAAACCATCTGCAATAAAAAATAATTACGGTGATTTCCCAAACCACAATCGTTCTGCAATATTTATAGACAAATCTGCAGTTTCCTAATCAGACCAGCGATATTGCCTATATGATAATACTGCTGTTATTAACACGTTAGCGGTATACCATACAAGGTAAATGAACTTTTACAACAATATCAACCGTAAAGTTATCAGAGCAGCATTATCGCATTCAAACCGACTGCGGTACGGCTTTCGAAAAACAGTAGAATTCATTAGTTTAATCGAAAATATCAGTTTTGACGCAGGTACTATAAGGCTTGAATTTGTGTGTGTATCTTCAGAAGATCAGTGAAACAAGAAAAGAACAGTTCCTGAGTGGTTCGAATAAGGAGGTAAGAAAGTGATTCTATACGCATTTTGATTTTGGTATTGGACTAAGTTTGAATATTTTGCAAATCCAGTAAGAAGTTTGTTACTTCATTCTATCTAAAGGATAAGGTCCTACGTTTCCGGTTCGCCGCCTACTGAGAGATTTTTTTTAATGGTCGCCCGTTATTTACATGAACATAATAACGGGTGATTATTAAGAAAAAACCTTGCAGAAGGCAGTGACCCATAAACGTAGGGCGTTGATTTAGCTATTTCCCATGTATCGTTAAACTCTAACTAACAGATGTCTAACTAACAGATGAGTCGATCCCAGACATGCCTCTGATATCTCAATGCCTACTAGAGATATTTTTTAGTGATCACGCGTACAAGCAAATAATAACAGGTGATTATAAAAAAAACCTTGCAGAAGGAAGTAACCCATAAACGTAGGGCGTTGCTTTAACCATGTTCCATGTATCATCAGACATCTGACTAACAGATAAGTCGATCCTAGATATACCTCTGACACTTTAACGTCTATTTGATGATGATGATCACCAGTTAGGACAATCTAAGTTATAACGATGAGATTTACACATAGCCTCGAAAGTTTTGCATCACTTTGATTCTTGGATATTTTCTTATGTGGCGCAATCAATGTAAAATAATTATTTATTAATGAATTTCGATTAAAACTGATTTATTTTGTCCTTTAATTACTTTATTACTAAATTTTAAACGATAAAAACAATTCTTAAAGACAAACAATTTTTTTTTTAATTTTTGAAGTAAAAAGAGAAATGAATAACGTGTATTTCTACCCCTGGCATCAATACAAGCTTGAAGACGCCGCTTCATGCTTTGAACAAGGTTAGCTGTAAGATCTTGAGAAATACGCTGCCATTTTTCTACAATAGCAATAACAAGCTCCTAGATGGTTCTGGGAGGGTTTCTTCGAGAGTTCACAGCTCTGGAAAACATAACCCAAGTATGTTCTCTAGGTTTCACGTCAGGTGACAAAGCGGGCCAATCTAAATGGATGATTCCCTCACTTTCAAGGCAGTCATTTACTGCACACATAGTACGGTGAGGACGGGCATTGTCATCCATGAAGACTAATCTGTCACCAACAGCCCCTCGCCATAATCTAACACAAGGATTCAGAATGTCCTTATTGTATTAATCATTGTACTTTGAACATAAACTAAGTAGGTGCAGCCCGTCGGATATTATACCACCTCAAAACATGGTACTTCCTCCCGCAAAAAGAGGCACGGGGGCGAGCGTGGGCAAGTTAAGCAGCTCTTGTTGGCTCTCTTCAAATTCGAATTCGGCGGCACCGGCAAGAATCATTTATCAGACAAATTTTGGTCTTATCAGAAGAAAGAGCAAAATTGCAAAATCCTTCGGGTAAGAGCGTGTGCTATTCAGCTCACTGCAATCGTCGAAATATGCATTGATATTGTACCTGAGGAATCCTTATTGGTCGAGAACACCGCAAACTAGACTGAACGAATCGTCTTTTTGGCATTGAATAAGACATAGCAACTCCAAGTGCATGTGTAACTTCTTTTCGAACCTCTGCTATTGCCATAGTAGGATTTCGTCGAATTGTTAAGTGTCTATAGCGATTCTGCGTTTGGTTACTACCACGTCTAAGACCAGATCTTGCACAGAGTTAGTCTCTAAATAGAGATTCTATATGCGGAAGACATTGTTTTGGGAAACGTGTATCCGTTCAGCTGTAAACCTCAGCGAATGCCTTCCTTTCACTAAAGACACTATTCTTGCACGATCAATTTGCGGTATCACTAGAGGACTTATAGTTTTGCTTTGAGCCCTAAAACGGTACCAGCCCTTACCATTAAAATAAACCCCGAATTCTTATTCCCTATTTATTCTATTATTTTATATTCTTATTTAAGAAAAAAAACATGTACACATTTGTTTATCGATACAAAAAAGGCACCATTATTAATGATAAACCATAACATAAATATGAAGGTGATAAAAATTCTTGTAGCAAATTCTTTAAAAGCAGAAAAATCAGCTGATGCTAGCAATGTATATTTTAATAAGAATCGAATCGATTGAGAAATTTTAAAGCCATTACCTGTGAAATGGTTCTTTTACAGAAAACATGAATTTTAGTTAAAAAAAGCTACAACACACTCACACTCAATTCACACATTTCCTATAAGTGTCAAAAATTCGTCTTCGATGTATTGAGATCTTGGGAACTGCAGGAGCTGCGAAGCCGGGTGGGAAAAATTGTGGACAATTATTTTAGTAACTTTCTAATAAAATTGGAGCGGCTGTAACTGTTTAGAAAATTATGCATTTTCTAAGAAAATATCATAAATAATTTATATCAGAATATGATCGAAATTTGTAGTCGACATTTTGGATAGAATATGTTTGTGAAGATAAATTTTTTAGGCAATATTTCGGTTTTCTGGAAACATCATCAACTTAAATTTTCCTTATTCTGGTCACATTAAAATTTTTCCTTTTGGATAGGGGGAGAATCATTTATTGAGATCTTCCCGCATTTATTTTAAAAAAATATCAGAGTAACTTCGTAGCTCTGATAGTTTCCGAGATCCCAATTCATGGAAAACGAGTTTGAGACACATCATCTTTTTCTTTAGAATTCGAGTATTTTTGAGATTCTAATGGTCCTCTCGCACTTTTTTTCCAAGAAGAATCGATATTGACTCTAATATATTGAAGAACAATTTCGAACACACATAACTTTGAACTCAGGTATTTTGGCATTCTAAATATTCTCTCGCATTCTTTTTTCCAAGAAGAATCGACACTGCTACAATATTTTGAATTCTTCCTTCATCAATTTCAGATACCTCTATTGAGCAATAATGCCTTTGAACTCTACTACGAACGATGAAATGCAACTCGAAGAAGACGAGTTTGATACGTACAAAGACCCTGAGACAGGTTTTACGCAGTAATTTCTATTTCTATAAATTCCAAACTCAAAGTTCCTTTCAGGCGAACTTTTATCCGTCACACGATTTACATGGAGAAACTCTTCCAAAGTCTCTGTCCAGGTTATCAGCTACGGAGCTACCATAACATCGATACAGATGCCTGACAAAAATGGGACTTTGGATGATATTGTCATGGGATTTGATGACATGAAAGGTTTTTGATGCATAAATAATCTTCAATTCCCTCAAATATTAGGAAAATTTGTAGGTTATCGAAACCCTTTGAATCCATACTTCGGAGCTACGATAGGTAGAGTTGCAAACCGGATTGGGTCCGCGAAATTCAATATCGCCGATAAGACGTACCATGTAACTGCCAATTTAAGAAACCACACATTGCATGGGGGGAAAAAAGGTTTTGATAAGGTTTGCCTGAATCTCGGACAACTTATCAATCATCGACCGTTTATGACAATTTTATAGGTGAACTGGAACCATCATGTTGATGGTAACAAAGTAATTCTCAGTTACTTATCCCGAGACCTAGAAGAAGGATTTCCAGGTGATGTTATCACTACGGTGACCTTCGAACTAACGAATGATAATCGATTTGTGTTCGACTTTAAATCAACCTCTACCAAGCCCACATTCGTCAATCTAACCAATCACTCGTAAGCTAATTGATTTATTTGTTTTCGATACATTATTGTTTATTGCAGGTACTTTAATTTAGCTGGACATGGCGCCGGTGCTGACGAAACATACAAACACTTGATATCGGTTAACGCTGATTGTATAACCGAGGTTGATAATGATTCCATTCCTACAGGTAAAGAAAATAACATTATGGGCCAGATTAACAATTTTTCCTCACATTTAGGGAAATTCTTGCCAGTAGCTGGCTCAATTTTTGACCTAAGAATTCCCAAAAACTTAGGAAGCGTTATTCATAAGGTTCCGGGGTACTTAGGGTACGACCACAATTTTTGCGTCACTAAAGGTTCAGCACAAGAAAATAGTTTTGTGGCAAGAGCTGTTCATCCTCCAAGTGGTATTTTTGTTCATCTTAAAATAACGCATTTTTAATACATGTCTAATCGTTACAAAATTAGGGCGAATTTTAGAAATCTACAGCAACCAACCTGGGGTTCAGTTTTACACCTCAAATCACATCCCGGAGGATCCTAAGAAATTTAAAGGGGATTTATCGAAACTGGATGTTTTATTGGGAAAAGGTGGATCCAGATATTTCAAACATGGATCTTTCTGTTTTGAGACGCAGAATTATCCAGATGCGGCCAACCATGTTAGTGTGCACAAATTACATCTAAAACACGTTAGTAATGCGTTAAAAATTTGTAGAAAAACTTTCCAGAGGCAATTTTATATCCTGGAAATCTGTACCATCATACTGTGGAATATCGGTTGTTCCTCGATTAGTTGACTCAAATGGAAATGATCTTATTATACCGAAGCAAAAATACATAATAAAATGTATTGATTTACCATGCGTTTTATTTCATATACCAGGTGCATACATACATATCAATTTTTCAGTTAATCAATATCATTACGCAAATACTCAAATTAGATCACAATTCTTTCTTATCTGGGCGATAACTTTACTATTACTTTTTGCAACATAAGTATACAGGGTTAACCACGCAATCCGTTCAACAGAAAATTTTTGGCTTCTCACTATAGTAGCCCAACGAAATTTGGTTTCAGACTAGAATGGACCAATTTGAATCCAAGTAAAATATTTTAAAAATGGCGATACTTCCGATTATACCGGAAATAACTACCAACTTCGTTATTTTAAGTGGAACTCTCTAATTTTTGTCATTTTCGGATGTTTTGTTAAATTTTTACGTCAGTTTATGTAAAGTGCGTTATGTTTAAAATTTGCTGTTTCGGAGTTATACCGGAAAATTTTAAAATTTTGATAGCTGCACTTTTATAACAGTATAATGAATAGGTATAAAATATCCATGGTCAGACTCCGAATGAAAGATACATTACTCATTACTTTTCATAAACCATTGAATATCTGAAAAATAGCAATACATACAGTATCGGACAAAATTAGAGCAACTTTTAAAATTCTAATCTATTTTTAGATTATTTTCGCCAAAATAAATTCTTTTATTATTATTGTTAAATCTAAAGTGGTTTACCCTTTTTTACATGGAATACAAATGTTTAAATGAATTTTTAATACAAAAAAATAACAATAAATGGAATGCACTAAATTTGTTTGCGACAAAATAAGAGCAACTCGTTTTAGATTTTGTTCATTTTTCATTATTGTTCGATTTATCTTCGGAGTAATAGTTGCAAATATGCCTCGAGGTGTTCATTATTCCGTTGACCTTAAACAAAAAATTATTACAGCCTATCAAAGTGGTAAATCACAAAAAGTAATATCTGAAGTGTTTGGCATCAGAAAAGATGTGGTTTCAAAAACCATCAAACAATATAACCAGCGAGGAACGATAACAAACTTGAAACGTGGTGGTCGGAAAAGAAAAACTTCAAAAAAATTAGATCGCCGCCTTATAAGACTAAGTAAAAATAATCCTAAAATGTCCCCTCGCCAGCTAATATCAGAAGTAGGGGAGGAAAACCTGTCATTTCGGAAAGTACAACGTCGGTTAGTGGAAGGGGGTTTAAAAGGAAGAAGACCAGCCAAAAAACCCAAACTTTCAAAAAAAAATAGAGATGATAGGATGTTATTTGCAACATATCATAAAGATTGGACACCGCAACAATGGAAAAGAGTTCTGTTTTCAGATGAATCGAAGTTTTGCTTATATGGAAGTGATGGAGCTCAATGGGTACGTCGTCCAGATGGACAGAGGCTCAACCCAAAATACGTAAACACTACAATTAAACATGGAGGGGGGAACGTTATGGTTTGGGGTTGCTTCTCCGCTATTGGGACTGGTCCAATTTATAAAATTACGGGCAAAATGGATAGATTCGTCTACCAAAACATTTTGAAAAATATTATGTTGCCTTATGCCGAATGGGAACTACCATTAAAATTTATTTTCCAACACGACAGCGATCCGAAACACACGGCTAAAATCATTAAGGCTTGGTTTGCGCAAAATAAAATAGAAACAATGAAGTGGCCAGCCCAGTCACCAGACCTTAATCCTATTGAGAACCTGTGGGAGATTGTAGACAACAAAATTCGAGAAAAAAATATATCGAATTAAGATTTATTATTTCAAGAAATTGAAAAAGCTTGGAAGTCTATTGATCCACATATAATAACCAATCTTATTTCTTCTATGCCCAGAAGATGTGAAGAAGTCATTCAGAATAAAGGGTACTGGACTAAATATTAATTTAAAGCCGTTTTGTGATAATTTAAAAGCGTATTATTGTAAATAATTATTCAGTTGCTTTAATTTTGTCGTGGTTTAATTTAAAGAATGTATGTTTATTTTGATTTTTTCCTTAAGGATTGTTATTAACTTTTGATTTATATGTATCAGTTCTAAAATACCTTTCATATTACATTTATAATTAAAAATCTGATTTTCAGAAAACATATTTTTAATTAAGACCAATTTTACAGAGTTGCTCTAATTTTGTCCGATACTGTAAGTATAGAACTATGTATTATTAAGTTGTTTCTTTATAATAGTGCAAATCAAAGGCATCAATATGTATAACGTCTCTCATTTGAAAAAATCGAAAATCCGATCTCCATGTATTAGCCTATTTTTGTTGAACTGATACTACTACTCTGCATAACTTCACGAATATCTCCAAAATAGAAAAAGTTGGATATATTGCTATTAGTAACTTACTCGTTTATCTTAGTACAACGTCACAAAAATATACGAGGTATTATATTTTTTTCGCATTTCGAGATTTTCAATTAAAAGTTTTGACCTATTTTTAGATGTTTTGTAAAATCTCGGAAACCATAAACAATTTGGCAACGCTGGTTGCGCCATATTAAAAATAGAAACTTATCCCATTTAACCGAGATTTTTCATCTAAATTTAAGTGAGACACCCTATATAGAAAAATATATAGTATATATCTATATCTGTTCTCAATTTTTTATCTACTTGTCTTTTGTGGGTAATTCTACGCAATTCCTATGAGGTCTTAAAGAATTCCAATTCTGGGCTACTGAAAGAAAGAGGGCAACCCAGTCAGTGCAAGTTGAAAGAGCTCACCGAGGTCTCCAATTTGACTTGCATTTTCAATGAAATTGCTTTCCAGCTTCCCAAAAGATCAGGGTTTAACATCTAACAAGTAGTTAAAATTTGATACTCCTGCCCCTTGGGAAATTTTCAGGAAAATTTAGACTTTTTGAGGGGATGTTTATTGCTCTAAACGACAGATACCTATCTTATGTTGTCTCTGGATACTCTGGATTAAAACTTTGGACTCTTAAAAATGCAATTTGATGAACTTAATTTCGAGGAACTTTCAAAATTAATATGAATATTAGTTCATATCTGGAAATTAAAAGAGACATAGCGACTCGTCCAGTATAGGCTTATAAAACTCAAAGTGAGTATTCATTTGATATATTCTTTTACTGCAATTGCTTTTTAGGTTCCTAAAATATTGGCGCTTACAATTGAAAAAATGGTTAAAATTGGGTACCTCTCGCCACTATATTGCTACTATCCCGCCATTACTCTTTAAAAAGCTGTTTATTGGTCTAATTAAATAACTTAGTTTCCTATATTTTTCACTTTTTTTACGAATTCCCTGGTAAAATGTGGGGGAGTAGTACTGAATTAACGTTTAAAAATCACATTGATAATTATCCAGACGTTGATGTCATCACCTTTACTACTGGACACCTACAAAATTCAATGAGTGCCAACAAAACATAAGACGTAAATTAAAAATGAAGTTAAGTAACTCAATTTTGCAGGAATAATAAGTAGCTATGACTGCTCGATTGGGACGACTTGCAGTGTGGTTGACAACAGACGAATTTGGAACATACCAAGATGCTTCTGGGGAGATCAAACATGTCAAAAGATTTACTTGGGGAAATATGAGGAATATTTCTGTAGAGGTAAGTGATCATAAATTCTAAAAAACGCTACGTCTTTGGTCCCGTTTTCTTTTCTCAAGTCCGTTTTTTTTGTTATGTTGATATGAATTTTTCAAATTACTTATTTTACTTCGATGATCCCAATTCAGTTTTTCCATTTTTTTTCACAATCACGGTGATAATTGATTTTTTCCATTACTCCAAATTTACCTTTAAATATTTTATTAAAAAAATTAGGTGCTTGCAGTGAATTTTTCTTATGTTACAGATTTTAAATATTTTCTCTGAGCAGTTACCATGAATTATTTCTAAAAAGTTAGGCCTCAATTGATAAGAATTTTTTTACTCAAACACCCTGTGTATGAATTATTCTTTGTATTTTTCTCAAAAACCGGTCATTTTTTTATGGCTAGCCACAAATCTTACGACATTTGATTTGATTGTTTATTAAAAAATTCTCTGCGATCAAATATTTTGTATATAACGGTTATTTAATCTTCTGCAGTGAAAACCAAAATTGATAATATTTATCGGCCATCAAAATTTTCGGTATTTGATTAAAAAATTATTTGCAGCTATCCTTTTGAATTGAATATGAATCTGTTTCAGTCTGCGGAGTCTCTATAGTGAAAAACCTCCAGTTTAACAGGTTTAAATTATCTGTTAAGATTGTAAAATATGACATATTTTGACTTGAAAATTCGGCATCTGTTTTGACATATCTTTAGGTTTAAGAAGAAAGATATTTCTAGATATATCTAACTTCTTGAAACCCGTAAACTACCGGTGCTTTGCCTATTGAAAACCTCAAAATTGATGTTCTTAAGTTTATAATAACATTCTTTAAGTTATGTTTTATCTTTGGCATGCCTAACTTTGAAAGACCTTCAGATCTAATATATTTAGACTATAGAGAGATCTACAACATTGAAAAATGTTGACTATTAAATTTTTCAAATATGCCATATTTTATCTTTGAAAATAAAAAAATTGAGACATTTGAATCTTAACAACACTCTGATTATCAAGACTGTTGCAAACGTCAAAATTGATGTATTTAAACTATTATCAAAACCTTTAAAATATACTTTCAATTTGAAATGATCGAATTTGAGAATTGACCTTCAAAAACATTCTAAATTCACACATTGCCCGACGTATTTAGATTAGCGACCGCCAAAAATTGATGCCTTTCGACTATTACAAATTTTTTGATTTTTTTCGACGTACTTAAAATATAATACATTCTGAAAATTAACAAGCTTAGATTATTAAAACCTTCAAAGTTGACGTGTTTAGTCTTTGAAGATTTTCAAAATTGACACATTTTGTCATAAAAATTCTTAGATTTGACTTACTTAGACTATCGATATTGTCAAAATTGACAAATCTCCTCGTGTTTTGTCTTTAAAAAAGTTGAAAATCGACAAATTGGGTCTTCAAAATTAATGCATTTTATTTTAAAAATTCTCAAATTTGAGGTGTGGAGGTTATTGAAATCGTCAAAATTGATACTATTAAAAAAACTTTTAAATATATCATGTTTTCTCAGTGGAAGTTTCCAAATTTGATGCATTTATGATCTTAAGTACGCTCAGATGTAATAACTTGGTCGTGTTTTGCTTCTATAACCTGAACTAATCTATTCATTTAATGTGTATGTTAATGAATGGGTTAATTAATCCCTTTTCTGTTATAGGCTCAGCATTTGTTACTCAAACATCACGTATCGACTTAAATGATTTTTTAAAAACATTTCCTGACTTTTTGACTTGAACTTTTGATTGGATAATTATGATGAGCTTAATAAATTTTTAGTCCTCACATAGTACGACGTTTTCAAATTACTCCACACAGCTTTGGTTAAAACCTCAATGAACAACAAAATGATTATGTAATGAGTACTGCCTGACACTGATAACTAACGGTTAAAAACAATATGTTTTTTAAGTCATCATTATCTCAGAGATTGATAGCAAGTAGTGAAAACATTCATTTCAATGACAACAGAGCTCGTATACCCACGGCAAGAGTGCATATTTAAACCGGCATTAAATAACAAATTTATCATTTATTATCGTGATTATTTGTGAGTGTTGTGTAGATGGAGTGCATAAAGATTGCAAAGAAACCTGCTGTTTGGTTAACAGTCGATAATTTTGGAACATATAAGAATGATTCTGGAGTGATAAAACACGTCGAGAGATTCACCTGGCAGAATGTGAACAATATCACAGTTCAGGTACTACGAGTAAAATTAACAAAAAATACATATTAAAAAATGTTGAGGGTTGCTTCAGTGGGTGAGGAAAAGAAAAGGGAGCACCTGATTACAACACGATATGTTACAAATTGCCTATTAAAAAAGGAAAAAGAACACACACGAAAAGGAACACTGAAAACGCTGACCCCGCATATACATTTGGCCTTATCAATATTATTGCTTTTAGGCAGATTAAGGTTTTCTTTCTTCAATAAAAAATATGTAAATAAGTTTTAAAATGTGTTATGTTCAATTTTGATGCCTTATCTGGAGTTTGTTTTCTGTTATCTGAATGTCGAGGTGGCAAATTGTAATGTGGAATATTTTTACTTAGTGACAAAGCTTTTATTGTTTTTTCTTTTATTGTTTCATTTCAACCTTAGGTCATAAATTGGGGGGCAACGATAACATCTATCAAAATCCCTGACAAAGATGGAAACATAGAGGACATCGTTACTGGATTTGATTCTATCGAAGAATATTTGAGCACCAAAAATCGCTATTATGGAGCAACCATTGGGAGAGTGGCTAACAGAACTGCCAGAGGAGAGTTGGTAGAGATCTATAATTTTCTAGTCTATTCACTATTAATCAGAGATATACAGGGTGTCCGGAAATTAGGTGGCCAAAGTTAAATAGGGAAATATTCAATCAAAAATTATACTAGTTTACTGCTAGTATTTTGTAACCCAGAACGCAGGGAACTCAAATTTAAGAATTTTTTTAATTTTGGTTCCCAGGTTCATTTTTTAAGCTGCCAAATTGAAATTTTAAACGAACACTACTTTTTGGTATCTACCCGCTTAATACAATAAATGAACAATAGTTTGATGTCGATATCTACAAGGTGGTATTTTTTCGGGGGCCAGGATTCCTTTGGCAATCCGATACTTTTTTGTAGTACGCCACGGCCCATCTATGTATTTATCGAAATTTCAATTCTTTGTTGAATTTAGAATTTTGTTCATTTTGCATTGTTTCCACATCTGTCACCGTTTTTCGGTTATTTGTAAATTATTTAGAAATGTATGTACGTGATTTTCCTATAAGCAGTGCACATGCTTCATATGTGATCTCATTCACATTTCCAGATATATAATAAATTATGATAGAAAGAGAGTGGTCCCTTTATTTTCATTAAATTGTTAACCGTATTTTTACCATAATTTATTATTTATCTGGAAATTCAAATGTGAACACATGAAACATATACATACACTTGTTATATACATACACATATACATACAGGGAAATCACGTTCATTTCTAGATAATTTTGCAAACAACTGAAAAGCGGTGATTGAGGCGGAAACAATAAAAAAGGGACAAAAAAGAATTTTCATTGAGCAGACCGCCCGCACCAAAAAAAAGTTTGAAGGGGTTAAAGGAATCCTGGAAAAAGTACCACCCTGTATATAATCACAACAAATTATGAATCCTAATAGTGTATTCTAAAGAACAAAGTATGCACAAAATTTTAAGAAACTTCAATTCCTGAATTCCTGCAACAAAGGATTTTTGGAAAATAGTTTATATGACAAACTATCACTATTTTTCATTGAAGATTTCCCAGCTTAAGTTTGGCCGCTTAATTTCGAGACCCCCGATATGAACTATACCTATTTGGTTCACAGGACGTTGAAGGGGTGAATTACAAATTAGCAATCAACAATGGCCCTAATCACCTCCATGGAGGTATTCAAGGTTTCGATAAGGTTTTATGGAATTACCATGTATCTGGAAATAAGTTAATTTTAACCTACTTGTCAAAGGATATGGAGGAAGGATATCCCGGTTAGTATGACGGCAGGACCCCACCTAATGGACAAAACTCTATGCACATATTCTTTTTGCAAAAATACTACGATTTGGATAAAATTTGTCTTACATGAAAGTTGATAATTTTTAATATACATATAGAGTGTCAAAGTTTCAATGTTTTTTCTAATTTTGTCTATTGGCCTGACAGTTTATGAGATATTTAGTTAAAATTTTAACATAAATATATTTATTTAGGTTGACGACTCTACTAAACGAATCGAATAGCTATTAGAGTTTGCAGAGTGATACTTTTATAAGGTCCGACATCCTTTTATATCGTACCAAGAACTTTCAGGTTTCGTACAAGACAAATTGAGCTAAATCATAAAAATTTCTCGGAAAGTATATGTGGATGAAGTTTGGTAAATTAGGTGCGGACCATCCTATATAATGCATTAATAGGTAAAAAACTTCTATGATAATTACAATTCAAGGGGATGTTCTTGCCACAATCACATTCCAGTTGACACACAACAACGAATTCCATATAGACTATAGAGCGGTGGCCACTAGGACTACTCCGATAAATTTGACCAACCACTCATATTTTAATTTGGGTGGCCATGGGTCTGGGTCAAAGGGATTGTACCAGCACGAAATTACTATTAACGCTGATAGGTATACTGAGGTTGATAAAACTGCAATTCCAACGGGTTAGTTCAGATTATTTATTTATTTTATAGGTTATTATATTAAGAATTTTTTTAACATAATTTTGCTCTAATTTGGAAAATATGCTAATGATATTCTTATTCGTCATTGAAAATTTCCAACGTAAACTTACATATTTAATTCCTGAATTTAGACTATCGGTATCTTTAAAACTTACATAAATGGAATTCTCTAATTTTGACAAGTTCTGCCTCTGGAATGATTGAAAATTGAAAAATTTGGGCTATCTTTAAATTTGGCATACACACTAATACCACCTTCAAACATTTGTCCAATTGGAATCATTTAAATGCGACATGTCGTGTGTCACATCTGGAAATCTTTAATATTGACAAATTTGATCTCTTAAAAACTCTAAAAATACTTTAATTTGACGTATACAGTATATTTCACGACACTAGCGATATGAAGAAGTGTATGCTTCCACGCATCTCAATTTTTAGTATACAAAAAACGAAGTAAACATAACGGAGATCAGCTGTCGTGAGCTCTGCATTGTTACTGCCTTGCTTTTAAATAACCAGGTTGCTTAATTGTTATTCAAAGTTTGCTATCAAAATTATTTCAAATGTTTTTTTTCCAAAATTAAACTAGAAAATAAATACAAGCCTTAAACACGAAACAAAATAAAATTCTAGAAATAAACAAAAACTCAACAAAAACTTAATCTATCAAAATTAAAATAAAACCTAGAAACTAAATTAAATGCTCAAATTGGCCCCCTTTTTTGTGCTGAACAATAACCGAGACGGTCATAAAAATTCTGCCGCACGTTTGCGAGCGTTTCTGGGCTAATAGTTTGCATCCAATTTCGAATTTCAATTCGCAACTCATTTAAATTATTAACCTTATCACCCTCAAATCTATAAATTATAGATTTAGCATAACCCCCTATTAAAAAAATCTGCAGGAGTTAAATCAGGGGGTCGTCTTGGCCACAAAATGTTGCCTCATCCCACTTATCACTTTGTTTCGGAAATGTTCCTCAAGACATTCTCTAATGGCATTGTGGGCAGGACAACCATCTTGCTGAAAGCATACATCTCCTAATTCAACTTCAAATTGTTGAATTGCCGGAATAATTTGTCTGTGGAGTAAATCGAGGTATTTCGATTCATTCAAAGTACGTTTAATGGAAAACGAACCAATTGTATGGTTGCCTAAAATACCTGCCCAGACATTAAGATTTTGAGGATATTGGGTTCGTGCATTGTACGTTGTGCACAAATTCTCTCTTGACTAGCCAGAAGTGATGGCAGAATTCGCAAGATTCAATAATGGAAAGGTCGATTCATCGGTAAAAAGGATGTTTTTAAAGAAATTTTCATCATTATTCGCCCTTTTTATTATTGTTTCACAAAAAAACAATTATCTCTCTAAGTCTTCAGGAAAAATTTCGTTTATTCTTTGCACTTTGTATGAATTATATCCGTTTTTCTTCAAAATTCTGTGGGCGATTGCACGTGACACATCTAATTGGTTAGCTATTTCCTTGAAGGACTGACCAGGATTTTTCACAACACTAGTACAAATCATAATTTCCTGCTCTTCCTTTTCATTGTTATTTTGTGGGAGGTATTTACGATGCAGGGGAGAAACACATCCCCAACCGTCTCGAAATTTTGAATGATACGACGCATTGTTTCAACACTAGCACCGAGCCGATTATCAAAATTTCCTAAGAAACAAGTGACAACCCCTTCTAAGGATCGTCCTGAATAAAATTGTTTAACCATGACAACTTTTTCTTCAATTGTAAAAATTTCCATTTTATTATATTTTTATTCGCTTTTATAACAATACGCCAAAGATAAAATTATTCCAAAGTTTTGACAGCAAATGAAGAAAATTTAATTCTATAAGTTTAAAAAAAAATTGCAAATACAATACCGACAATGATATGTATTATTTTTTTAAAATAAAGTCAGCCGGCAACTATGTTTACTTGGTTTTTTGTATAGTAAAAATGGAGATGCGCGGAATCATACACTCTTTTATATCGTTAGTGTCGTGAAATATATTGTATATTAGGCCTATTAAAGTTATCGGAATAGATACATAAATTTTGAATTTTTAAAAAATACTCCAATTTTGACGCAATTGAGACTATTGAGAGTATGACAATTGACACATCTAAACAATTAAAATCCTTCAAATTTCGAATGCTTTATTTTTGGAAAACCTCAAAGCGTCCGCATTTGGACTATTAGAACCATTAAATTTGATATTCTATTTCTATCTATAATTTGAAATTTGATAATCCAGCTTCACAATTTATGCAAGAACATTAAAAAAAGATATATTCAGTTTTGTCGTTAATTGAATATTAAGATAGTCAAAATTGGCAATTTCCACTTAGTGGAAAAATAACTGAAGATTCTGTTACTATTTAGCCATTTCTCATCAGAAGATTTAGAAGAATACTGCTGATTGAAAACTTTAGGTAAATAAGTCAAGAATTAGGTAAGAAATACCTGAAAGTTTGTCAATCTCTTTCTGTTTCACCTTATTGAAATGAAAGAGGAATATTTAGAAATATGAGCACTCTGCACAGCAAAATACTGGAAGGAAGTCCATAAGAACCTGGAAATAAAGCTTAACCTGAACAGTCTGGGAAAAATTCGGAATTCTGAAGAAAAAAAATTTATAATCTGTTATATTTTATGGTCTGATATCTTCAAAATGGGTCTATTTGGTAGCTTCAGATCTTGGGACGTATGTTATAATTTAATAAATTCTTAAAACCTAAGACATTCTGGGGCATGGTTTATTATTATATATTATTTGACTTGAAAACTAAACAAACTTCCCGATAATTCCAGGAAACCTTCCCAGTGTTAACGGAACCATCTTTGACTTAAGGATCCCAAAACTACTGGGAGAAGTAATTTCCAAAGTTCCCAACTCCCCGGGATATGACCATAATTACTGCATTACAAAAGCCACGTCACAAGTACAAAATAGCATATTCTCTCATGTTGCTTCTAAGTTTGCATTTTTTAGGACGTAGCATTTGTAGCAAAAGCTTACCATCGGCCTAGTGGACGTATAATGGAAGTTTATAGCAACCAACCAGGAGTTCAATTTTATACTGGTAATTTCATGCCTGAAGATAAGAGCAGTCAAGGGAAAGGAGCAATTTATCAAAAACATGGGGCGTTTTGTCTGGAAACGCAGATATATCCAGATGCAATTCATCATGTGAGTCATGGAAAACGTGAATGTGACATATTACACAAATTTCCTTAAACTCAGTGGATTTCTACAAATTTTCAGTAGTAAAACCATTTTTCTCTTATTTCAGGCGAACTTTCCCGATGTGCTGATTAAACCAGGCGAAGAATATCACCAGTTTACCAGTTTCAAATTTATAGTGCAAAAATAAATATGCGGTTGTTATAAAAATATTGAATATTTTTAAAAGTCAAATATAATACGCTTTCGACATGCATTCAGAAGTTGTTTTCTACCTTACTTCATTAATAACAGAAATCATCATCGGGATAATCAAGAGAAACATGCGGTCCTATCAATAACTGAAAGTAATAATTAATTACTTGGAACATTATATGATGTGATATTAAGAATACCTGTGTTGTAGCCTCTTTCGTAGTTACGAAAGCCATTAATCTCGGCACAGAAGAATGTAAACTAACGTCCGAGTCAATATGTCTTCACGATAAACAACTATCTCAAAATTAATTATAAAAAGTCTTCGACAAGATTTTAATACAATTTATTCTTCGTGCTTTGTTCATTAATATAAACCTAAATGCTGAAGAAAGAACTTGCTGATGCTTGTATACGTACATCCGCCGCAAGCTTATAATATGAAATTATGTGTCTCCCTATAATAAAAAGTAATAAGGTATTCTTAATGATATAGCCATGTAAACCGGCATGTTGAACATGAGATAAGAGCAAGAGAATTAATAATTGTAAAATCTGCTACAGATGCAATTTTGCATTCTTTTTAAATTAACTTCAAAGAAATACCCCTGCTCATACATGCAATTCCTTGGGTCAATTAATAAGTTCCTATATTCTGTTCAGTAATTAAATGCCTAAATTAGAATTAAACATGTAAAATGAAAATATTAATTTTTGTCCTCAATTTTGAAAAAATATGACATGGGCGATGGAAGCCTGTAAAGACTTAATTTATTTTTCATGACAGCCTGTAATTCTCCAATTTTTTAATAGAAATTCCACTGGCGTAGCTCACTTTTTTCATAAGTTCATCATGTTCGAATTAGCAGTTAACAACATGTGAAATTAAAATTTTTAATTTTGTGCGTGATTAAAGACAGATAGCGGTGCTTCTACTACAGGACTATAACGTTGTGATTTCTTCCACATCATTTTGTCTGTTTTTCAATGGAAATTTTATTGGCGAAGCTCCATTTATTCTGAAATTACTAACGGCTAAAACAGGAGTTAATATGCAAACTTGAAAATTTAATTTTTGTGCGAAACGTAAAAGATATGTGATATTGTCACTAGAATACTGTAAAGATTTAACTTACATATTTTTCCCATCATCTTCTAATTTTTAAAATGTTTAATGAGAATTCCATGGGCACAGACCCTTTCTTCACAATTTGATTATGATTAAACAACTAGTAGTTAACAATATGTAATATGAAATCCTTAATTTTTGTGCGTATTAAAAAAAACGTGACGCTATCACTGGAAGTCTATTTTTCAATAAAGGTTTCATAGGCGGAGTTCTCTTTATTTTCAAGTTAATTATGTTTAATGTTTACTTTTAAGAAAAGAAAGCAATTTTTGCAACAAAAATTACCTCGACCAAAACAGCTTACTTTTTCTATATGGTAACAGCTAACGTGTTGTCTTCAAATAACGAATTTTTCTTCCCTTCCTTGGTTTTACGATAATGTTTTTTTTGCTGCTTTTGAAAAGTGAGCCTCTGTAATTTTTCATTTCTTTCATGTAGACAAAATCGATTATTAGTGAGTAAACAGCCAGGTGCATACAAAATCAACAAAGGGCGGTAATGTTTAATTCCGTTGTTCGTTAACTAAGGAGACTAACCACTGTATTTCTACTTTACTCTTGCTCAACCAATAGAGATGAGTTATAAAACATTCAGTGTTTGTCACTTGCCATTCTATTTCAAGTCGTAATTAAGACACTGCCATAAGGGAAACTCGCGTTTTTCTGAGAAAACTTCCATGAATGGTGAACTGCGTTCTCCCGCCACTATAAACTTTTCATTGAAAAATTGAAACAAATTTAAAATTACATACTTACATATGTTAAACCCAAAATTAGATTTTTCTCAAAAACTGAGCAACACTCGAGGCCGGAACAGGATTATAACCAACCGGTATATTAATGGGCCATTAATAATCCCAACTTTATTGACGGGCCGGCAAAAATTATTCATCGCCTTTATAAATACATACATATGTATGTATGTACATTTATTGAGTAAATACCTATTTCTAGTGTATTTCAGCTTAAAATGAATTGAAAACGTTTAGCAAATAAACCAATCGCCGACTTTCCTGTTCCTTGCCGATTTTAATAGCTCGGAATTCATTAATTGGATAAGATAATTTATTACCGCGAAGTGGTAATTTAACGGCACCTGTCGGCAACTAAAAATAATCAACCTTATTTCTACTCGAGTTGAACTCTGTTACAGGATTAAGGAGCAAAAGCCCCGGAAACTTTAATCTTTATAATGAGCTTAGTCACTCCAGTATTCCGCTTATAAATGGCCAGTGATGGAGTTATTTGCTGACGAGATTCAACGATTTAAAACGGTCAAATTTCTTAGGAAAGACTAATAAATAACGAACCGAAATTGTACTGCTTTGGGGCATTCTTATCTCACATCGCATATACATACAATAAGAAATAAGTAGAGATACCATACCAGCAATTAACTAAATCAGTTTTACGCCCAATGCTGCTGGAGTTTTTTTTCTGATTCGTGTCTGCTACAGAATGTATTTACTAAATTAACGGCTCGAAGGACGGATTTCAATTATTTGAGCACCTCTCCTTTAATTGACTGTCCAGCTTAATGACCCGATTAAACTGATTGATTGGACAATATTAGAAACTTTTCTGTATTCAGATTTTGGAAATGGAAGGGCGAAAACTGGCTCACCTTTACAGATAATGTAATTTGTCCGGTTCCATCAAGGAGCCTCGAGTTTTCTCTATAAACCGCATTTTAATATAGTTCTATAGGATGGCAAGAAATTCCATTAAATTAACAAAATTCCCTAGAGTGCACGTATTCCACAAATTCTCTCAAAAATCGTCCCAAAATTAAAATGCATTTAGTGTGCCATGAATGCGCTGAATAATAACGGCAAGATATGTAAACTCGTCGCTCGGGCAACTTCAAATTCAATTGTTTTGCCGGCCCCATATTATTGTCAGCGGTGACATTTTTGTTAAATCTATAAATCTGTTTGGGTAAAAATATGGGAAAGTTAGTGTTTCCGCTCAAGTTCCCATTCTGTTGGTGTCACATTTAAACAAAAAAAATTCAGAAATGGTGAAATCGAACCTCATTATTGTGTAACTGTACTCAAACGGAAAATGCTTGAATGGTCGGATAGAACTTTTAGTCGAGCCGAATTTTAGAAAGTTTTCAATGATAGCACTAAAAATAATTTTTATGACGGATTTAGTGTTTACAAGTTTTAACAAAAAGTATTGAGAAGTTTTTGACTGTACGAATACCACTGATGCAGATGGAAATATTCTGCCTACTCCAGGACATGCACATTTTTCCCGTTGTAGCGCGTCCCAAATTTCATGTCCACATCTCAAACCGTTTTTGGAATATTAAAAAAAAAAAAATTTTTAATAAATAAACATCCTATATTCTGGAAACAAAGCGATATAATATCTAACTTTATTCGTTCTAAATATTTATTTATATGAGCTCTACATCCCCTGAAAGGTTGTCGGTATGTTTATGAAACACCCTGTATATAAACCATTTCCTACTGATGAAACAAATGCCAGATCGGCAAAGACCCGTAGATAACGTCACAGTTGTGTAGTTGACATACAGGGTGTCAAAATACATATTTAATTTTAAAAGTTTTTAATGAAATATCTTGTATGTTATTCTTTTATTAGACGGATTCCTTCATACTGATTTCAACAATATAGGATTTCTGCCGTATTACCTTTAATCGTTTTTGCTGAAACCAATTATTTGTGTCATAAGAATAATGTGTAAGATGAACAAATTTACATGTGAAATTAAAATGATTTATTCGTTTTATACATTATCCTTATGGAATACATATAATTTTTATGTACTGTATACAGGGTCTTATTTAAGTACGAGGCCAAACTTTAACGAGGGATTCTTTGAGTGACTCTAAGACGAAAAGTTTATATAAACATAGGTCCGGTAATGCTTTATTTTTAAGGTACAGGTTGTCAAATTTAAAAAAAAATCGTTTTTTCCTATAAATCTTAATCCTTTCGCCGATTTTGTTGGCATTTTGCATTTACTTATTATTAAATGTTTTTTTACTTAAAAAATGCATACCAATTGTTTAAGTGTAGTTTTAATAAAGCGTTTTTCTTGTTTGACATTTCTTAAATTTCTAGCAGTAGTACAGTGCACACCACTAACAAAAGGAATCAAATAATTTCTAGCTTAAAAGATTCTTTTGTACTACATTAAAGATTGTCACCAAGTTTCAACGTTATGTTAGTAAGTCTTCTTGTTATTTAGGAGTTTTTTTTTAATATGTAACGATTTTTAAAAAAAAGTTTAACACCCTGTATCTTGAAAACGAAACATTACCGAACCTATGTTTATATAAACGTTTCATCTTAGAATCACTTAAAGAATCACCCCTTGAAGTTTGGCCACGTACTTAAGTAACATCCTGTATATTCGACCGCGATTTTTTTACACTTTGAATCACTACTTGCTACTAAACTGAACTAACTTGAACTAATCGACATTTTCGAGTTCTTTAAGAATCTAACTTTTCCATTGAGGTTTTCGTTTAGCCGTTTAGCAACTGAAGTCGGAATACGTCTGTAACCTTTATCATTCAAATTCATTGATATAAAATTCAGTCACGTTAAGTTGCATATTAAAATGATGAGGCACGTCCGATGGGGCGTTGATCTGATTAAAACTCGCGTTTGTAGGCACTTTGTAACATCATTCGCAACTTATGCAGGATGATTGAGTGTAATCATGTGTTCAGTTATGTAGTTAAGGCCATTGAAGGAGACTTCTAAGCGTCTATCACTTTATTTATTTAATTCTTTTATGGCTCAATCAGAAACGTTTTCCTATGAGGATGGATTTGTTACGGTTTTCAAAACTGTCTTATTCCTGGAAAAATTCTCGATAAAGTGTTTTTTTTTCATGGAGTTCAAATGGTAATTCAATTTGTGGTTATATTTAAATAATTCTTTGATTTAGATGCAAATACACGAAACCTATTAAAGCGTAATTTTATTAAAACTTGGTGTAGGCATATACGGTTTCTTCTTTTTTTATTTTCAGATTATTTTAATTATTTCCCTAATGTCCAGGCGTTGGTTCGGGTACGAACGTCCACTATAAATTCTAATAAAACAGATAAGGCATTCTCCATATTTGGTTTTTAATCGCGCGTTTTAACTTCTTTTTTCGTTAAGGACTTTGAGCCATTTTAAGGCAGCTAATAAATTTAATGCTAAGTGATTTGTTTATATTCCATTATGGTTACTTATGTTGCCGAAACTAGGAGATAGATGTACGTATAGTAGATTATAATATTAAAAATCGTAAGAAAATGTTCTCGTTTCTACAATACCGCAGATAAGACATAAGTAGTGTGTAACCAACTTTCATTCTTAACTTTTCAAAATCTCATTAAAAACCATTCAAGTAGGCATTTTGTCCAGTTCATTGAAAACTCAAGCTCTTACCAGAAGGTTTTTTTTGTAACCGCAACATTCCCGAGTACCACCCGTCTCTTATCAGATTTCGTGTAACTCAAGGCACCTCGCAAGGTACCGAACCGGTCAACCGAGAAAATGATTAATTTTTTTTTGTGGTGGAGGTTTTGCATAATAATTATTAAACTTTTTGTGATGAGACCAGCATGTTTTGGTTCTTTTTCGAAATAATCTTTAAATTCCAATGGGCCCAATGTATTCATAGAAGTTTAATAATATAACTTTTTCGAAAACTTGGGCAGGTGGATGGTTTCATACCGAATTAAACAGATTAAATGACAATTAATTCTATTATACGGTTTAACATTTTAGAGTTTTTTTATACGCCCGAGTAACTGTCTTCGTCACGTTCTAAAACGATTCCACCAATAAATTAAATTCCTAAAAAAAAAGAAAAAAAATGTCAAGTCATATCCTTTTATTAACCACCCAGGCAGAAAGTTATGTGAAAACCCTTTATGAACGGAAGTAATTGTATCTGAAATAATGAGAACCGGTTATGGAACTAGTGCTATTTTAACATCACTTTTCAAGTTCATTGTGCCTAATCTAAGACTACCAATTAACCGAAGTGAAACTATTCCTTCTCTTCCGCCACATCAGTCAGTTTTATGAGATATTATAGTTTTTTCTGACTTGATTGATGGATGTGCTCTATCTTCGATCAAATAATAATGTTTGGTGTGGATTTACTTGTATTTCAAACGAAGTAGAGTGGAACTTAAGCCGTTGTCGGACAATACCATTGTTCCCTGACAGAAAGGAAGTTAAACACAGTTGGTTAAGCTTTCGCAAGCAATTGGTATGTGTGTACGGGAACGTCACAATGTGTAAGATTGCTGCATGTTATAGATAATGTTTCAGGAATACAATGGAATCCGAGCAGGAAAGAAGCACTTTTGAGTTTTAATTTGTGATGTATGAAATTTAAATTCCACGATCATCAACAAAAATCCTGCTATCTGTTTTTTCCAAGAGCCTCTTGATTCACTAATATTCCTTAAATTTTTCCAAAAAAAAATGGTTTGTCCATGTTCTCTTCGTAAATTAAACTATCTTTAAACTAATGCAATAATGGTTGAATTAAGGCTCCGTACCAACTTCAATTAAACCACTCTAGGAAATAAATTTTTCCCTATCTTAAAACTACGGCAAACACGAAATATTGCTCCTCAATTTGCGGGTTTCTAAGCGAAATTTCCATATATGTCACATTTATTCTTATTGTCAAAGCCCAATATTATTAAAAAAATCTTTAACTTACTTTTTGTCAGTCTTTAAAAAAGTATCCAACTCGACTGACATCTTGCAGCAAAGCGCCTTCCTGTTGTGAGAAGACGAGCAGTTGGTATTAATCATGTGACCGTCTGAAAATAAATAAACTGCATAGTGCAAAGAAAAACGAAGTGTCAGCTGACATAATATTGTATTATTCGTTTGAGAACACTATACATCTGTGTCTGAGTGGTTTATTGTTATACTCGGATATTTTACAGATCATTAACAGCCATCGGTATTACGTTTAAAATTCCACTTGTAGAGTAAAATTTGGCACTCCAACAAAAAGGTCGAATTTTTGAAAGCAAGAAACTGCAGTTTTCTCAATAACGCTTATTCTTAGCTGAAACAGCTTTAGGGAACTAAATTTCTAACTATGTATTACTATATGGAGAGCATATGTATGCAGTACTATAAATATCGCTTAGATACGCCACTGTTAATTACTCAATTCAAGTAAATTTTTACAAGTTAGTAAGGATACTGATATCAATTATTCCACCAAATTTTATGGAAAAATCGTTTTTATTTTGAAAGTTCAGATTTGTCAAAATCTATTTTTTTAATTGTCGACAGTAGCTATATTACAGCAAATCTTAAGAATATGGATCTAGTTTGGAATAACACTTATACTAGTAATTTTACTAAAGTTCATGAAAAATATTATTCATTTTACAAGTTAGAATTTTTCAAAATCTACTTACTTCATTTTCACGACACTGATAACAAGTGTAAGATTTTAGGACCCTGTTTTATACGCCACTGTCAATATTTATACTAAAATTGTTACGAGTCACTAAGGAAGCTTTTGCCAGGAATTCGCCCTAATTTTATGAAAAGGCATTCTCTATTGAGAGATTTTTTCAAAACCTAATTTATTAATTAACACTTTATAGATCGCAATTGCATTGACACGGGAACTCTGTTTTATACGCCGGAATTAATTACCCGATTGAACTAAAGTTTGCAAGTTATAAATTGTATACTAGTAGCCCCACCAAATTAAAACAAAAATTTCTCTGTTTTGAGAGTTAGAATTTTTCAAAATCTGATTTGCAATCATGGTCTAGATTGCAAATACGAATACTTTTAGAATTCCGTTTGATACCCCAGAGTTAATTTTTCGATTACAGTAAAATTTTCACAAATTACTAAGGACTGTGTTACGAAGGTATAAAAAAACAGGGCAATTAGAAAAGATGAGATATCTATACAATTTTAGATTTTCAGATACTTTTTTAGGTGTTAGTCAACATTTTTCTCCTTTGGCGATATATTCCTTTTCTCAAATAATTTAGAAGCCATAATATAAATCCTATCACATTAGATATGGTAAGTTTCTTTTACACGGCTAACATAAATATATGTAAAAGCGAAGAAAATGTAGTGAAACGGATAAATTGCAGATTACGCCCGACGATAGGACGTTTGAACAGAGCAAGTGCACATTAAGGTCGACGCACAAAGAAATGGCCTCAAGTGGCGAAATGTATGTACGAACTCAACCATGGAAAACACCTGCTTCGTACCAATGCCCATTCGTTCCACACAGAAAACACTGACAGGAAATGGAAGTTTCACCATGCCAACTTGGCATAATTCATACTTGGTTCCCTAGCGATGGAAGGACGTTCAAATATCTAGAAGAGGATAAATTCTATATTAATCTATATTAAAAAAATTATCCTTTCTTCTAGTTTTTCAGCAAACGCCGTTTTGGACGTACTTTCACCCATATAAAGTGAAAAAAATGCTTTGGTCACTCTTTGAGCAGAGATTCAAAGACAGTAACATGAATTGGATAATTTTAGTTTATCTTTTCTTGTGAATTCAAAAACCCATGTTAGTGAAGAGTCACATTTTACCTTTTTTTTATTCAATTGCATCAAGGATAAGACCTATGGGTGTACAAATGTTGGCACCTAATTTGCTGTGACATCTTATGGTACACTAAATTGAAATGTGACCACTGTTCGTTTTGTCGCATCATACACCTCGTTGTCACAGAAAAATATCTTCTACAATCCGCAAATATAATAATTTTTAGACTTAGTGCCAGTTCATTGAAACCGGAAAAACTCCTTTACAAGTCAAATTTCTGCGCAAAAACTGTCCTTCTCGACTTCCTTGTGCATACGTTTGCCTCATTATGTATGTCATGTCACAAATCATGATGTGATTCGACGTCAAACCTTTTCTGATAACGGCACCTATAGCATTTTGAACATGTGTGGGATATGTCAGGTACTAGTAGAACTAGTATATTTGATAAAGTAGATTATGGAACTTGCTGATATTATTTCCATTTTCATAATGGATTGCAAGATTTCAGTAGAGATTGTCTTCCGTTTTTCAAATTTAACAATCAACTTCGCACTCTAAGCAACTTCCTTCCTTTTGCGTTCAAACTTCAAATAACACGTAAGGCGATATTTCACTTGGAAATTCTTACAGTTTTAAGATAACATTCTGATTCAATTGAATAAATATGTTTGTTGGTTCGGTTATGTTTGTATTACAAATACTGACAACAAATTTAACTCTGTATTTCGTTTAATAGCTCAAATTCGACTCATCCATTTCTATTGAAAAAACGACTTCAATTTTTTCTAGGCATTGGCTTTATCAGCGTAATAGCCCAGGTTTAAAGAGGCCAAATCGTAGAGGGTCAACTTATTATTAATCTTTTTGAATTTTTAACAGTCGAATTAATTTATTTTTTTAATGATGTATTCGTATCGTAAAACAAAATTAATTAATTTAAAAAAACATTAATGCTGGATGTTCAACAACAACAAAGGTTATTACAACTAACGTTGAATCTAAAATCTTCAAAATTGTAATTTAGTTGTAGTTAGTTAATCATTCCCAGTATTTAACAGTAATTATTGAAAGATTTTCAAACTCCATACTCACTTGTTCGCAGTTGAAAGTCCTTGTCGTCCGTGTCAGTGAAAAACCAAATCTGAAATTCAAAAGAATGCTATTTTAGTATTAATTTTAATATAAAATAATAATCTGATATAAAGGGTATTCCATAAACACACAATTTACATTAATTTTGTATGTTTAAATGAAAGTTTCTCTTCTTTTTTGACTTACGAAAAGAAAATTGGGGATCTTTTGAATCTCCTCTAAATTCTGAAATAGTCGACTATTTGAACAACTAACGGCGTTTTAATTTTCAATGCAAAAATGCTCCTTAACGGGTTTTTTAAAATATATATCTCATAGAAACGAAAAATGTAAAAGGAGAATTTTCAGAATTTTAAAAAACAAAGGGATTTTCTTTTGATTGAAACGATTTAAATACAAAAATTACATACAGGCTTAACATATTTTTAGGCATACAGGGTGACTTAAAACAGTATAACTGATTCAACTTTTTTATTTTAAACGGTATCCCATTGCAGCATTTTAGTTTCCGCAATTTCAAAGATATATACTACTAACTACACTAACCTAAAACGCCCTGCAGCTAATAAAATAACGCATATACCATGTAATTTGTCTCACAAAAAGTAAAAGCGAGCCATTAAAGGCACGTAGCTTGCTGATACAAGTGGTTCGAGTGGCTCCACGATGAAAACCCCACCTTGAACCCACCATATGGTAATTTATTTGTTTGGCAGCCTCAGGCTAGACTTGAGAACACTATGCCGCCACCCTAAAAGCATTTCCTACACCGGGAGCAGTACTTCGATGAAAGACAAATATGTGGGTGCCCTCATGTTAATTGAGCATCCTACAAGGAGGGCCATTGTAAGGAGAAGATTAGGCATCTCAATGTTTATTAATTTTGGATTTGTATGTTGCGCAGATTGATAAATTGATAAAGATGTTCTCATTGAGGAAAAATTCAAAACTTTTAATATATTAATGTATATTACACGCATTTTACCATCTTTTTTATATCTGATCTGGATGCAACAAACTAAAATTATTTTAAAGTTTCACTATCATTGCAATTTGCGACATTTACTTGGTCTTTTTGACAAATTATCGAATTTACAAATTCTAGTTCTATGAGGCGAATGGAAAAACGAAAGTATAAAAATTATCGTTCGATTTAACTGTTTTTTAACCAGACCAAAATGAATACCTACATAGTATATAAAACCGTATTCTTGTAAAATCCTTTAAATACCCGCCCATAGACGGTGTCACTTATTTGGGTCTTAAGTACCTTACATACCCTTTTCAATGAATGTTTGTGATAGTGCAAGTGATTTGGTGAAACAATATTATTTCTACAGTAGACCTACAACACATTAACTAAAAGAAAACATTTATTTTTGAAAACTGTGTAAACTCTCCGATTTCTCGCTTGATATTTTTATAGGTGCATGAACAAACCACACTTAAGTTTAAGAAAAAAATTTATTTACAGTTACAAAAATCCAAAGAGACTTGCGCTGAAATCAAACTTTTCTACTACCATAGTTCTGCGACTACAAAAATAATACCAGAGGTGAAAGAGGTTTAAATTCTGCATTCAAAAGATTTATTAAAAAACGTTCGTGGGTTCCAAATCTCACTACCATTTTTAAAACAATAAAATCCTTACCTGCTTTTTGGCGAGTTGGAACCAAGTTTTCAGGATAATGGATAATCTGCTGCTGTGATAACTCTCTGTTGTTTTGACGCTTATAAAGAGGTCTCTGAGGATGGTTGCGGGGGGTCGAACAGTTGCGGTGGCAGAAGGCATTTCGGTTGAAGGTACCATATCATATTCGTATTTAAAGTGCGTTTCTTGTGGTAACGCTTCTTCTTCTAAGTACTTTTTAAACAACGGCGATTGCTTGCTCGCCACCTGCAAATAAAACCGTTCTGTCAGAATTTAATTAATTTAAGGAAAGCAGTTATGTACATTACATAAATTAAATTAGAAATCGCCTCGACACATTCCTCGGAAGGTAATTTTTGTATCGATAAAACTCGCACCTCATTAGGCAGCTTGACTCGGTATCCCCCATTACATTATTGTTCCGAGAATGCAACACATGTTCCAACTACCATACCTAATTAAGAATCTGATTCTTTTAATAGATTACTAAAGCAAGCTAGTTATTTATTTACATGAAGGAACTGAGTTATGTGCCATAAATTTGGATACGAATAAAATCTTTCAGGCACGATGATTAAGTACCTTTCTTTGGATTTGTTTTAAGTCGTACTTAATGAAACTTTAAGAATCCACCTTCAGTGAGACTAATTAGATCTGTTCTGTTATATGCATGAAATATGGGTAATTTTTAAAAAAATTTTAAGTTTGAATTACCCAGAGATTGAGATGGGATCGCTCTGTCCTCACATTTCGAGATTTCATTTATATTAGATTTACTGCGAAACCTAAAATTAAAGGAAAGAAATTGAAACATTATCCTGGGAGAGAGCTGTAACATGAGTTTACACGTGGCAACGAAAGTTGTGGTAAATCTTGATTTTATTTTTATTATTAACGACAGTTTTGCGCAAGTTTCGAAGTCCGATTTGTCTACAAATTAGGTAAAACAGAGCAAAATTGCATGGAAACGCATTTTGAAAGAATACAAGTATAGAAACTTACAAGAAAGGTTAAAAAGACCATAACTACACTTTAAAAAAAAACTGTCCCAATGACTTTTCAAAGATTTAAAAATCCCCAGTTCTATTTATAACCTCTGAAGTATTAAAAAATCCACTACGAAAACCCAGAGGCGTACCGGACAGAGATTTAACACAGATAAATAATAAGCTAAAACCCATAATCCGACGTCCAGTTACGCCACTAACTATTTTCTGGCTGGAATGTCTCACATACTGTTTATAATCCCTAAAAATATAAAAAATCCACTGCGAAACCCTAGAGGCATATTAAACATAGTAAAATAAGTAAATTACATGATAAATGTTGAAATATTCAGTTCAAAACAACGAATAAAACGCGTTCCTATTCCACAAATGTATGACGTAACACTATCAATGCCGTAAAGAATGGTTGGTCTAAACATAATTATTGCTTAGGTTAGTATTTTTCCTTTTTCTGGCTCCGTGATAAAAGTGGTTTAAAAAATATATAGAGTTAGTCTATCGCCTGTTGGGTTTTTGTGACGGTCGTTAATAGTAAGAATAAATGTTTGATTAATTACGCCTACAATCTCATTTTTACTGTCACACCACTGGACGGTTTGTTCAAAGATTATCAACAATACAACGTAAAATCCGAAATCCAGCTTTCAATTTTTATAAATTCATTACCACCATTGAACAGAAGTTACGCCACTGTCCATTTTAAGGTTGAAAAGTCGCAAATTCTGTTTAGCATGATGTTTAGTACTGAAAATTCGACTGCGAAAACCCGGAGGCGTATCAGGCAGATTTAATACGGTAATCACAGGTTAAAATCCAAAATCCTCCACGAGTCAAGTTTTGACTTTTAAAAAAGTTCATAGCTGCATGTACAAAACATGTACTTCGAATATAAATCGCACTGAGCAATTTTTAACCATGAAAGTATTTGCTGGTACTAATTGATATTTCAGAGTAGGTTCGTGCAATATTCATTGGTTGCATTCGGTTATTTATAATAAGAACAACGTAATATAAAATACAATAAATCGCTTATTAGATAAATAGCGTGCATATTGGTTTAGTTACTAGTACAAATAGTCGCTAAAGGAAGCGGCTGAATTAGTACTTGATGTTTGTTCGTTTCTGCGCTGAAGCATTTTACTTTGTTCGGTTCATGATTCGGACACATAATCTGGATTTTTATGGATATAGCAAACAAATGTCGGCATTCCATTACAAATAAGCGTATTTTTTGAATGGAAGGCAGCCATGCATTAGTGCCCTCATGACGTCATTTTATCGGCCGTCAACATCCGACTGGGGAACCCTGGCAATCGAGGCACGATGGGAGGGAACCCCGGTCATCGAAATCCAACCAGGGGTCGGCCCCGGCCTTCCAAGACAATTAAGGTAAACCCAGGATCATATAGATTCAATGTCACACCATTAAACAGAAAACGAGGTTTCAAAAAAACATGCCATCGACTTTTTCAATGTCTGGAAGCTCCAAGCTTCTGATTATGAATCTTCGAAACCTACTGTAAAAACTCAGAGGCGTACATTCTGTGCAGTGTTACAGGTTCTAACAACAGAAAATCCACCAAAAAAGCTTTGAATGAGTTAACCTGCACTAACCTGCTGATTTATCGCACCTGAATTCACTTAACTGGCAATTCATGTATATGACGCATATTTTTTAGGAATTAACACGCACCTGGGTATATGTAGTGAACAATTTACTCAGCTGTATGAGATTTTATAACTAAGATCGATTTGACGATTTATTCATCATATTATCAGCATTATATCAAATTTTTGCCGAATTTGCTATCCATAAGGTAATAAACAAATATGTAACTTAAAAATTTCTTATTTTCATCAGCCCATAATTATTTGTTTCTAAGAGTCAATATATCAATAGCCTGATAGCCTTATTTTTAATTATCAATGATGTTATACCCTGATTTTTTATACGGAAATTATCCTGTTGGCAAATCCATTAGGGTTTTGCTAAATTAGCACTGATAAGGTTTACTTATTGAAGTGCGGGTAGTATTTCCAGTGGGATAATTTACATAAAAACAGACATGGAACCAATTTTTTTCAAGCTTCTGTTACTAAATTCCTAGGTATATTCTCAACTACAGGAATATATTGAATTTTTACTAACTTTAAGAAAATGTTGATAAACAATCTTGATACTTACACGTATTATCTATGTCAGTTTTTTGGATAGGTGTCAACGAAAATAGGACCTTTTTATTTTAAACAAGTCAGAAGGCTATAAATCAGACTATTTTTAAGGCCTACTGACTACCGGCATGCAGAATCAGTAGGTATACAAATATCCATTTTTATTGGACATTTAACCATTATGGGAAAGATGGTTTTCCACTCAACAAAAATTTTACTATTTCTTCTCTATGTAGTTTTAGCTAATTTTAAAATTTTTTGATAATTTTAAAATAATATCTGGCTCTTATCAAATGAGTTCAAAAACGTTCTGTAACATGTATTTTACTCTTTGTCTTCAAGGACTTCAGTCTTTTAAACAATTAGAATTTTTTTCTAATAGAAATTGCTTCTACTGACTAATTTATAGCTAAACACAACATAATACGCATTATACCAGTGTACTTATGGGTATCTATCTCTTATGAGCTTCTAAAATTACTAAAAAAGAATTACCTACCTACGTAATTTTGTAACAATTTCTATAGTGGTATCTACTTATACATATTTCATAAAATAATCTTTTAGTTCCACATTTCTTAAATTGAATTATCTTACCTTAGTAACGTGATTGTTCGAATTGTAATAACTATGATACAGCAACAATCCCATGTACAAAACAACCAACAAGCCTACTAGTAACTGGAGCAGTTTGCGGTACGGATGTTTAAATCTCATTCTCGGCTTGTCTAGGATAAAAATTACCCCATCACTCTTGTCCATTATACAGATTCCACATATGACCGTACTGTTAGTATATAAATGAATTATTATTTGCACGAAAACATAGTTTTGCTAACCGTGAAGGTAAACTGTAAACAAACTGTTAGGTTATATTAACAACAACAGTGGTACCGCGTCGACCCAGAAGAACCCGAGAACGGTACTACGGTACCTCTCTCTGCGGAACATAAACACGACTGGCGACTATCTGACACAGCTGGCCTGAGCTGGCAATTGGAAGTTTGAACGAAGGCCCATTCCACCTTACCAACTGGTACCAGTTCCAATATCTCATGTTTTATGATATTTAGGTTATTAAACATTTTTTTAGAATTACATTATTAAAAACCAAAGTGGCTCATATCCAATGCTTTTGAAAACTAATATTTAACGCGCTCAACCACTGGGTTTATTATGACTTTCTCTTGCATCTTACTGTAGTTTTGTTTTAGTTATTTTTTAAAGATAAAACATTGTATCTTGAAGTTCGTCTGCTCGAATTCATGGAATATATGGTTTTTGGTACAATGGTGTTTACTATCGGATTATAAAATGCATGTTTTCTTTATTTCACCAAGGAATGCCTAATCATATTACTGCCTAATAGCAGTTTAAAGTTATAACACAATAAAATATAACATCTACGGAAATCCTGAAGGCTCGCTACCACCTAAACTTCCCGGATTGGGACTGGGAGTCGAGCTGGTAGAACTAAGAGTTTCTTCCTTCACGAAAGTGGGCGTGGTAGACTGAGCATCATCATCTTTTATTTTACTTTTATTTGGGTCCTTGTCTTTCTTTTCTTTATGCTTGTGCTCATGTTTATGTTTATGCTTATGTTTGTGTTTCTTTTTATCCTTCTTTTTCTTCTTTATCTGTAAAATGGAAGTAAAATCTTAGTCTGCGTATTTGTGATGCATATAAATACGTACATAAAGTAGGGAATTATGGATATTTTTACAAATTACTAATTGAAAAGTTACTGTTAAACCCAATGCACCTAAAATGTTAAAATTTGTAAAATTGCTGTTAGCTGTTCCGTGACCGTTTCTAAGGTTAGTTCAATTTTAGCACACGCCCTAAATTGATGCTACAAATATGTTATTTTGACATAAAATTTAAAGGGAGTTTATACCTCTCCCGAAAATATTTTCGTCCGTTTTATTTCTTGGGGTATAACAGATGTATTCATAATTTCCTAACAGAAGAACATTTCGATATCATAATTTCTGTTATGTTCAATATTGTTTTTGAAAAACTATAGTCTCGTTAAGAGTGAGAAGCATTATTTGTACCATGAGCTTGTGATGCTATTTACCATATTATTGGTGCATTGGTGGCACTATTTAACAGTGCTAAGTTTAAGTTTCACAATCAATACTAGGTCTTTTTTGGTAAATTATTAAAATTATGACGTTAAATGCATATATTTTTCTAGAATAATCCTGACGTAATGGTACCAATTGGTGGTTCCTGAAATTCAACCCTTTTAGGTACCAAAAAACTCTCTACAAAGTTCCAGTCCAAAATTAATTAGTGTTAAAGAGTTTATTTTTGGAGGAAAAGTATTATTCACCATGGTTAAGAATTTTCAAGTGTTAAAAATTTTAAGGAAGAACTAACCTTAATTCCTGAAGGATCAGTCTTATCTTTCTCTTTATGCTTCAATCCGGAGACTCCAGGAATGGCTTCCCCTTCTTTTTTGAACATGCCTGGTTCAAAACCTACAGGTCCAGTCTGCCCCATACCGGGCAACGATACCGAGTTATCAGAGAAATACTCTTGCTTTGGCGGGTCTTGCTTTACGTCATCCTCGATAGGAATACTTACCAACGGTGGTGGCTCAACCTAAGAAAGTTTTAATGTTAACCTGTAAAATTCTATTAAGAGAAAAAAATGCACATTATTATTATAGAAGGTGTCGTCTTCATTGTGAATATACTACATTCATATATTTACACCTTCTTTAATTATTTTTATTATACCTTTTACACTTTTAGCTAACCCATATTTATCCGTTTTCCAATAAAATAACTTTTGAGCTATTATCTGCTGATCAAAATTGACTTAACTTTACCTTCACATTTGCATTGATGATATCTGTCTCTTCTACTTTAATAATATCCTCAACATTATCATCAATGATAACATTGGACGGTGGTATATCTTTAACCTCAGTTTTGATTTGCGAATTGGGCTGCGGCTGCTCCTTTTTAACTTCTGCATGTTCAGGGTTGACCAGTCTGGGAATAGGGCCCTTGATTTTCTTCATGTCTGGTTTATTCAAATTGATTAAACCGGACAATTCAGGCAAAGGTATACAGATAGGTCTTCTATTTCCATATAAGGTGTAGTATAAATCCACTAGATCACATCGTATCCTTGTGTCATGTGAGAACATTCCACTAAAAGTTAAAAACTTATATGAAAGAAGAATTACATAATTAATATCTTAATAAGTTAAGTAGAATTGCTCCTTCCTTTGCAATGCATTTCACGAATTGAAAAGGATTGTTTAAAACTTAAGCAATGTTGAAAAAGCCAATTCTCACTTGATATTGGTCCAAATTCGTTCAACTAAATCAGACGTATCTAATTTCGCTCGATGCGCCCTTTTAAAAGGCGGTTCTTTCGCTAAAATTTGCACCAATTTGTGTTTTAATCCGGGATCCGGGTCATTTTCCACAATATCTAGGACGTGTCTGAGATCAGCTGCTTTTCCGTCTGCTCTGACGAATTCTACTAAGCATTCTAATGCCGCTAATCTGACATCTAAAATAGTATAGATTTAGAAAAATGCTTTTCCATTTGGAGGGAACATTTACCAATAAAGTGCCCATATTGTGCGTAAAATTTAAATAACGTTGGCCTGCTTGGTAAATGACCACATCTCTGCAATTTTCTAATGGCTTTCAAACATTCCGTAGAAATCGTGAATTTATAACATGGTAATGCTTTTTCCAGGTTCAATAGTCTCGTTACTTCGTCTAATATTAATTTAGTATCTGCACTTAAATTTTCTGCAGTAATTGGAGTGCCTTGAGAGACTACGGACACCACTGGTGTTATGGTATTGCCTAGGGATAATGCAGGAAATAATATAATTGTTAATTTCAATTATATGGGACCAAAAATTACCCAAAGCTTGAACTAAAGCGGCTCTGTAATAATTGTCGGAAAATCTATTTTTTGAATTGTCGTTGTACTTGAACAGATCTAACAGAAACCTTATAACCTCGGGAGGACAAATGCCATGAGCATTTCTGAAAAATAAACTCATATGGAAATAAATATTCATATGAAAAGTGATGCCTACAAGTGCAGTTAAAATTATAATTTAAACTGATTACATATTTTAATCATGGACACTTCAATGAACCTACCTAAGCCCAGCCATTGCCAGAGGTATAGTTTTCTGTATGTAATAATGTTGAAAATTCTGGTAGCTGTTTTGTTTGATTATATGAGGAGCAGCAAATGATCCGAAAAATTTTCTGAAAATTGCCAGCATAGCTGGAGGTCCTGCCCAGTTTGCCACCATGGCATTCGCTACCTTTAAAATAAGTAATTCCAGTTATAGGGGAATAAACATTCAAAAATCACTTTATGCTACCCTAGTTAAACAATGAGCCGCCCGACAACGCACTTTATAGTAGCACTGTTCACTTTCAATGGTGTCCGTTAATGCTAGTCTGGTGGCTGGCGTTGGATATCTGGGAAATTTAATATAAAAATCTAATGTAGAGTTTTCTCACCTTTAGTATTTGAGAATTAAATAAGAAATTGAGTCAAATAAGAATTGAGTGAGTTAAAATATAAATAGTGGGATTCTCATTTAAAGGCTGAAACATCTGAAGAAATCCTTAATGAGACGTATTTACCTCTCTAATGCTGCTATAGCTTCAATCTGAGCTATGACATCCCTTTCGTGTCTTAATTGATATTGCCATTGATAATCTGGCTGTTCAATTACAACTGACCTTAGTAAAGTCATCTCTGGATCAAGCCTTATCCATAACACTGGAGAGTCACTGAAAATAACAATGTTGAATAGCTAAGCAACTATCATTATGTGACCTGAAATAGTATCAGAACACCCCTTATAATAAACATTTATGTACACGTTGTCCTTAAACTCACAACTTACTCCATCGCACTCAAATCCATATCAACTTCTTCACCGGTGCAAAGCGGAATTTTTTTCTTTTTGTTCCTTCTACTCTTCGAGTGGCATGTAATATCCGATTTAACCACGGTATTCTCGATTTGCAAGTTATGTTTGAAGGTTCCATCTAATTCTTGTAACGTTACCAGCAAAGGACCTACATACTTTCTTATTCCAGTTTGAGAGGTTGCATCCTGTCGTATTTCTAACTCGATGGTGTTTCTAAATCAATGAATGTTTTGTTGCTACTGATGGGGAAATAAGAGATTTACCTCTTTCTATTGAATACTGAAGTTAAATGAAACTTTGCATGCCCGCCGGTTCGAACCCACTGATCAATAAATACCGCCATATCCTTTCCAGTGACTGTGAAAATCGCCTTTGTAAATACGTTAGTGCTAATAAGCATGTGTCCCCATAGACCACTGCCAATTTTTTGTGAAGCTGCATTTGTGGCCAAAGATAATTGTTTATTAAAAACCTACAATTTTGCTAGTTAAGGCTTTAATTTTTTTTAAGTTTAAATATGCATACTTGCAGTAGTAATTCGAGACCAATTCGATGCTCTAACATTCTCATTACTAACATAGCTTTTTTATGCAAGGCCTCTACATACATGGCAGACATTGTATGAAGATTGCGAATAGAAAAATAGAATTTTTCTTCATTTTTATTTTGGTTCATTTGAGGGGTATTTGCTCCCAGTGGCAATGGAGCTGGAGGCTGACTCGGATCTTATTAAAAGATGAAAAATTGTTTACATTTTTAAATTAATTTTATACAATTTTATTACCAGAAAAGTTGCTTATTTTTATTATAATATGCAATTTTAGTTATTCAAGCATTGTATTACTATCTTTACCTAATACAATTCCTCCGTATTCTTCTTCATATTTAACAACATCCTGAAGCATACTATGAACCATCTCTCTATATTCATTATTTCCAAAACTTTTCTTGCAGTACAGTCCGCATAAATATTGACTTATACCTTTATTTAGCCACATATCTGACCAATTTTGCATCGATATAAAGCAACCGAAGAATTGCTCGGCGATTGCTTGTGCCATGGCCTTCCTCGTAATATAAACCTAATCAGAATCCAATATTATTTGTAAACAACACACTGAAATTGTCTAAACTTAATAAAAAGTAGCACAATATACAGGATATTCCAAAAAAGAAGGTCAATTCTCTAACAAGAAATTTTTCACGTAGATAACAAACATTCAAAACATTAAAATTATATAAAAATTTTATTTGTTATAGAAGATTAACGCTCATAGAATCATACCTGATCAATAATAACGGCTGAATGTAACAAATTGACACTCATTATACTCATTGTAGCATAAGAATGATAGTCCTCATAAGCTTCATCCACAAACACTTGTTTATAGCATGAATATGGGTACCTATTAGACAAAGTTTCCTCATAATACTCAAACGCCTCATGCATATATCTGAAAATATTATTTACAGGTATTTTGACTGCTGATATTCATCTACCATATGAAAACCGACCTGGTTGTGACTTTAAGTAAAGGTAGTAGTCCTGGCAAACAAAAATGTGTTACCTCGTGCATATATGGATCAACAAAAATCTCAAAAGGTCCCACAGCAAGGGAAATATTGGGAGCACAAGTGGGTACGTTTAATGAATAATGATAAGTCTTTCTTCTCATATCAGGGGTAAAAACGACCTCCATTAAATCCCCATTCGATATGGCCGTCATTTCTTCGTCGACCGTGAATTCCAGCTTCCAAGTGCAGGTTTCAGCAAAACTATCCACACATGGAAACCACAATCTTGAGGAGTTTTGGTGTCCATAAGTAAACATATGAACGCCTCTCTAAAACAAGAATAATTAACAGTAAAGTAATGTAGTGTTTGTTTTTGGGTTAGGAATTTTATTGTTTTCTGGACAATTAGGACAAAAATGATATAAATACTAACTTCTGCATATGTTCCCTCTTTTTGAGGAACAACAAAATGAACTCCACCTTGGGGTTGTTCCAATGAAAACTCAATTCCCACCCTTAATGCAGTACCTTCAGCAACCAAGTGAATTGCCTCTGGAGGAATTGTAATAACAAGTTCTCCGGCATTATTGTCAGGGTCAGTTTTGAGCGACGCATTTAAGTGATTTTGGGAAAATTGCTCTAAGCTTCGCCTAAAAAGTGTTTAAATGATAATAATAAAGGAAATTATGTGATTAGAAGTTCTGTTATTTGAATTTTTTACATACGTTTCAACATCGTTTTGACAAACATCTAAAAAAGGATCAAAATATTGGAAATGCGCTTCATACTGTTCATTTAATAAAATTTTGTAAATCCTACATTGCTTCCCATTAAGTCTAATTATTCTCAATGTGTCTCTGATTGGTACAACAGTTAACTCAACAAATCCCTGAAATGATTTCAGTCAGCGAGGAATATACATAACTACTACAAAAGATGATTAGATAATTTTTGCAAAACTATTTTATGTAAGTATTTATTAAAGTAATAAAAATCATATACCAACATACTTACAATAATGCTCTTTCTCTCAAAGCTAATTCCTGTCAGACTCAAAATCTGGTGTGCTGAAAATAATTATAACATTTCGATAAATCATAATATAGGGGTTGATTTATTTTATCTAATTCTCATTGTATTATACAACTAACCAACAAGGGTACAAGTGTAGCTATATCAAAATAACTCAGTATCATTTCCCATTTCTTATAAATAAGTTTTAACTCAGCTTGACAACATGAGAACTTTGATCCACAGTAATTTCTATTCCAAATTGATGTTTTGTACAGCTGTCATAGGACTGCCCTGTAAAGACATTTTACTAAGGCATATAAATAGTGTTAAGTTGTTGAGCCTCTGACCTACATAGTGGAGCAAAATATACTTTTGCTTGAGATATTGTGATTTTTCTGACTCTAGACGAAATACAACTTGGGTAATACAAACAAATTGAGAAGATGGTGATTGAAGTTTTCACTGAATGAGTAGAAGATATAAGTTAATTTAACTAAGAGATGTAAATAAAATATATATGTATATAAAAATAAGTGAATTTATTAAAAAATTAAGAATTTTGAAGTTAAATATCAAAAATAACCCAATAATTTAACAATGATAGTTATGTGAAAGGTGTTAGTAGACATAATTGTAAAATAAAAATTTAAGCTTCATATACACAAAACATTTTGCATGAACAATGAGCAATATCATAAACTGAAGAAGAGTGACATTAGAATATTTGTTTTACAGCAAACCTGAAACAATAAATTAACAACACTCCAAAATTTTTTAGTCAATTCAAATCATTAGTTATGGCCTTTTTGAAGTATTTTGGTTCTATGAATCTGCATACTTTTAAATCTATGAAATAGTAAGTTACTAAGGGGATTTGTGGGGAATAGATAGACCGTGCATTACCAATGGAAAGCTGATTGTAGACAATCTTAAGGGTTTGTTCTAAGACCACTGCCATTTCTGGACTAACACCTACCCTACTGCTTTAAGTCTTGGGGATATAAATGGGAAAATCAATTGCAACTCACCCAACTTAAAGGGCCTTATAGTATCTCCAGTTTTCTGTTGCCTCATTATATTGAGGTGGTTATTTTGGTCCTCTAAGAATAATACAATTCCTTTAGCATTATGTGAACATATTGTTTTCTTTACGTCACTTTACCGTAAATTCAAATGTTTTAGAAGAAATATTCAGTTGTTTCACAAAAATATAAATATACAACATAACCAAACAAATTAATTACCCTCAGGGAAGTCAAAATAAGCTTCATTTGTCTTTTGTGACTATGAACGTTATATTTATGTCTCTTTTCAACTTACAGGCTGCAGTTATACCTCTTGCACTATTTGCTTCTCTGGTTGCATAACAATCAAGTAGTTAGTAGGAAATTCTGGGAAATTCATTTTACTGCCGCCAAATGTAATTTTCAAGCGAACGTTTTTCATTTTTTTCCAAATAGAAAGTGAGTGTTTCTTAAAGAGTTAAGAGGGAAAATTGTTTGAAGAAAATGATTAGTTTATGCCAGGTAATAACAAGTCTCTTTTTTGTAAATAAAGGTATAAATTAAAGATAGGATCGTAAATGTATTCGGGAGATTTTTTGAAGGGGTTTTATTTCGTTTTCACGTAAAAATTTGTAGCGTCCTTCTGTAATATGGAGCTTCTCAATAAAATGGCGAATTTTTGTATTTATTTTGTTTTACGGGGAATTGCATTTAATCACTAGTATTAAGCAGGAACTAACCTCCTCCATGGTTAATATATTAATGCATTGATTCTTTGCAACTCCAGACATTAAGCTTTTTCAAAAAGTTACTCGGGTTAACTTAATTACAAGTGAACACTGGGATATTCGTTTACTTCAGATATAAAATGTATGGACCTGAGCAATCGGAAATTACTAACAATTACTTGACTAAGACCTTGAGTAACATTCTAAACAAACCTATACCTTATACAGAGAGGCCCAACGAAAATTTTGCACTTCGATTTTCAATATTTAAAATGAAAACGTAAAAACGCTCGGATCTGTCGATTTTTTATTCTAGTAGAATAATTTCTTGTTATATTTTCAATCTCTGAGCAGGAATAATAGTTACCTCCAAAATTTTTAACGAGAAGGGGTATCAATTTTAAAGTAGTTGTACTCTAATTATAATCTCCAAGTTTGAGATCACTACCATTATCAACGTTGATATGATCGCTTGTCAAAATCTGTGAGGAAAAACCCTTTAGTTAATAATTAATTTAGCACAATAAAAGCTGCAGATTTCGAAATGAAGGTAGGAAGACCTTTAAAGGTGAGATATCACTGAATTGTTTTGATGGAGAAGATTTATTGTACAACATTGTTATAAGTCAAAATTATAGCCAACTTATCAAAAAATGTTTTAATGGCTATAACTCATAGCATTTCTGAGAAAAATACCAAATGTATACGTGGTTGAAAAGGAAATTTTATGACAATTTAAAAAATGTAAATATTTGATATTGCGCCTATATGAAAAATAAAAGTTTAACAATTTATCTCTGAAAGTAAGGACTTAACAAGAAAACAGGCAAAACTGCTACGAAATTCTCAAAAAAGTGTCTTGATAATATAACATTTTCATTCCTTTAACTGTAACCGTATGAGAATTATTTGCAAAGAACAAAAACCGCCAAATTTGTTTTTTTCCGGATATCTTTGTAATCATTCGGAATTTAGCCATTGTAAAAATAGATTTTTTATTTATTTTAAATAACTCAATTAATTTAAGCGATTTTGTATCTATTAGAGTTTTCGAAATCCCAATGCTGTTCGTTTTATATGGGACAAATTGTATATACAACAACACCAAAAAATCGTCTCCCTATGTAAATAATTGTAATTTTTTGTGACGCTATTGAGGTGTAAGTAATCAAATTGAGCGTTGCATGACAAAGAAAATTTGCCTGTGGTTAGCATCTATTGTTTCGGGAGGTTTATAGCTGGCGTCTCCACTTAGAAAAAAAAGATTACCAAGATCCACACGCTCTTTCAGAATTTTAAAAACGAAGGCTATCTGATGCACTCTTTTAAGTCTAATGTGCGTCTATTTATAAAAGTAATCATATGAATTTATATATGTTTTATTGTACGAATTCGAATGACCAGCTGGTGCTTTTAACTAGAAAAAATGTACTAGAGCTTTTTTCTAATTCAGATCGCATGAATACATATTGGCAGAAAATTATCTAGAATTTTCGATGCACATTAAAGTATAATTAAAATAAGTAAAGGATGATCATTAAATAACCTTCAAGGGGTCATCAAAATATCTGAGGTATTTCTAGAATCGGTTCATTTGTTAGTCAAATGTTTGACCGTAAATAGTAAATAGCTTGATCAACGCCCTACGGTTATAATTTAAAGTGGTGGTTTAAAGTTTTTATACCATACATAAGTAAAAGTTGCGATACCTCAATTTTAACGATGTTTACTTCGCAGTACTTGTAGGATACAGTATTTATATGCTATGATCAGAAAATTTACTAAAGGCGTCGTAAATTTTCTACTAAAAATCTTCTAGACTTGGTTTACAAAAATTTCGCTAAAAAATTGGATCTTTTCCTTTCAGTTTCAACCACAAACTCATCATTCCGATCTTTTAATCTCATCGTCTCATCGTGATTGTGGCATTATCCAACGGTGTCTTCAGTTACGTCTTTCACATTGACCTGTAAAAACTTCCACTAACTAGTATATTTTTTCTGCCAAAAAATGTATTAATTGCTATATTTCGATTTGCATTACTAGGTCAAGTTAAAATTCTGTTAAATTTACTAAAATTCTACCAAGTTGACAACACTGATCACAACTCGAATAGGACTAGTTCAATTTTTTGAGTGTAAATTGTCATGTTATTCACTTGTTATAATTTTCGATTTAAAAGCTCCAAGTGATCTGGTTAGAGTTTTGACCTTTGCATATCAACGCTGTATTGTACCTGTGCTGCGGAGCGAAATATTGCTGACATAGAAACAAACACAGTTTTGTTTAATTGTTTTAAGCAAAATTGTCATATACATCATTATTTGTTTGAAGACCATATTTATCAACAAACATTTTGAGTTAAGTTTATTATTTTCTAACAACCGAAAATTACTTTTTTAAACCCATAAACCTCCATAAGTTCCAAAGGAATCTTCGATTTTATTCTTAACACTTGGATTCCTAACATTTCCCTATTAAATTTTAAACATACTTCAAATTTAAAGTTTTTCAGGGAAACAAAGTATTTTGGAGTTTTTAGCTCATATTTTGTCAATTCCTGTACAAATTTTAATTTTGAACATTTTATCTGAAAGAGCAAAAAAGCGCATCTTGTTCTGATTTAAGTAACCATATTTATTTTCTAACGTTTTCGTAACTCCCATGGAACTCACTTTATTTGGAACTGTATCTGGTACACCCAGGGCTTAGGCTAGATCAAAGTGTTTGGATTGATCAGGAAAAATGTACCATGCATTCATCAGGAAACATAAATACAAAACTTCTATGGGTAGAATCTATTTATTTTAAATATTAATTATTGATTACATAGTATAGTGTGTGCCTGTCAGGATAAAATATCATGTTATGTACAATGTAATAGTGAAATGTAACGTAAATAGTCGAAAGAAAATAACTTAAGTCATTAAGTGACTTTAATTTACAGTTACCGAATACACCGGTTGATTTTAATCGTCTCTCAATTTACATTAGGATGTTTGTCATTAGTCCAACGAAGATATAACAAGTTATTAGTTGAAAATATTTAAAGTTAAATTAAGAACATTAAACATATATAAAAAAATGTCTTTTTATGAAACTTGGCTTCGCATAGCATCTTTTACGGACTAATTACAAATTATATGGAAGTTGCACCCAATGTTTTCCAATAATTCGATAAAAATGCAGAATGGGTGGGTTCAACTCCCATACAAATTACGCTATTTTTGTAACAAAATTAATCTAAAACAAAATCTTAAAAATAAATAAGTTTTCTACCTTTAACATAAAGAATACTTTATAAGTTTTATGAGCAGTCCTAATTTTCGAATTAAATCTACACCATCACGTGACAAAACAGGTTCATCATTATTACGTAGAAAAACGTGGATGTATAATTCCGCCTTAAGAACAATAACTTATTGTTGTGCTCTAAACAATTTAAAACACAAACTGAAATTAAGTCGACACTTCACAATCAGACTTTGGAGAGACAACAAAATGATATTCGCCGAATTGGCAGGTATAATTAAACCGGAAGCACACATTTCTGAACAAAAACAAATCAAGAATTTTTCTTTTTGTCTTCTTATTACAGATATTTAACGAAATGCTCTCTGCTCAAAAGCGGTTCAAAGTGGAGATCATGGGTCGAACATTACTGTTCACATAAGAATAACAATAATGAAATTAACAACAGCACAAATGTATATACATCGACAAACAATATTCCTAACTTGGATTGGTCAATGATATAAAAATAATTGTACTACAACTTTACACGAGAGGAATCTATGTAGTTGGAGAGATTCTTAAAAACATTGTTTCAAGGTGTAAAATGCCCGGACAGTATTTGGCATTTGAAGTACTCTGGATAACCGTTGGTGAAAAACAAATACGGCACTCTCGAAGTCCTTTTTCGGGATAATTCTAAAGAAGTCATTAAAAATTGTTAATCTTTTTCTTTAAAGTTTTATTTTTTTAAATATAAGTCGCAGTCGATTTAGGCATCATTGGAAAGATGATTTTTTTTGCAGTAGGTATAACGGTTTACCTATCCATTATGTGCTTTGTTGGTAGTTTGTTTAATTAACAAATTGTCAAGAATTCTATATTGATCATTCGGCCTCATTTATTCTAAAAATGTTTTACGAAAACTAAGAAAAATGCATATTTCAATGTTTCATTCAAACTAACATTAATTCCAACATTGCGTCCGAAATATACATATTTCAGTCGGTATCCTGAAGGAGGATAGTCTGGTAAAACTATTTTTTAAGATTGAAAGAAAATCTATGTAATCATGGAGCATTTAAAACAAGTCAAGACCGAAAATACACCGACGATTCTTCGAATTTTAGAAATTTCCTTAACATCCTCGTATCTTTTAAAAAAGGTGTTCTAAATAATATAACAAATATATTTATGTCACCAATAACTAATGATATAATAACTAAACGACGAAGGTTTATTGAAAACGGTAAAAATCGATCTCCTTCTAACTTGAAATTTATTTTATTGCTTCACTAGACCGATCTAAAAAAGATGACGAGCACGCTCTATTCGTTTTTCTTTGTCTCCTACGTGTATCAAGAGTTCCCATATAAACATCAAAATTTACCCATGTCGTACCTAGTTATGATTTTCAGGGTCCAAACATTTTTATTACAATTGTCTAAAAAATTCTGTATTAAAGGCTCACTTTCACGATGATGGTATTTTCATAAAGGTACCTTTGAACAAGGTATCTCTAAACGACCTGCACAAAACTACCACACATTCCTGAGGTTGATATACAATAATTTAACTCAACTTGTTTTAGTTCAAAAGTTGACGATTTTCAAAATATAGGAGGGTCAAAATTTGTTTTTTTTTTACAACTTTTTTATGTGCGTTCGCAATGCTCGTATTTGAGTTTTTAGGGCCGACAAATCGGAATCTGCTTGCATTTTTAATGTTCATTGCAGAGGGCCTCAACCCTAATTGCAAGTCCACTTTTTCCGCTCGTTGTAAAATTAGTCCTGAATCAAATTTGAATACGTAGTATGCTTTGTGGAAAAAGGTATATTTTGTAGAAGTCTGCACGGAGTATCGTTCTTGAGATATTTGGAACTAAAATGGTTTATTTTCATTAATTCTTACCTAATCTTCTTTTTTACCCGCTTTATCTAACAGCTCTAGAGAAAATTACATATTAACCATTTAAATTCGGAATCAAGGAAAGGGGCATTCTTTTCTTAGAAATAAAATATTGTTTTCTTGCTGTCCGCAAATTCAGTCTCGGTCCTTCATCCACTAAACTTTTCTATATCATACATTTTATATAAGAGCATGATTAAAACAGGTGAACTAAGCTTTTCACTCATCACTGTCCCAATCAATTATAAAATTTGGCCCAATCTGAGCAATCATTATAATCATTAATTATAATATATATCATAAAGCAATAATTAATTCAATTGATGAAATAAGGGCTAGAGAACTATTACTAACAAATATTTAATATGGTCGCCGTATTCACGAATATATAAATTAACTCGATGAAGAAAATTAAAATTTGCTCTGTTTATAATTTACGCCTCAGTTCGTATAGTGTTTACAGCAATTTCGACCTCCATAATTCTTCTTCACTATTTGCTTGGTTGTTGTAAACAATTTCTTTTAAGGTTCCCCATAAAAAGCAGTCTAATGGGGTAAGATCTCGTGAACGGATCGATCAGCTGACCGAAGCATTAACTACCAATGTCTATTATATGTCTGAAACGTTTAAATCATTTTGAATGCTCAATGTCAAAGGTGCGATTAAAGGAACTTTCTCTAGTAAACCGGGTACTCTGTTCTGAAGATATACTAAATAAGTGTCGCTACTTAGTCGCGATGGAAAAATCACAAAACTAATAATTAAAGTCCTATTATACCTGTCTACATTACAGTCTACAATATATATCTATTATTATATTATTATAAACGCATGCTAGTAACGTACAATTTTTGTCGCATGGCGATTTTCTTCAGAATAGTTACGTTCATCGTATAAATTTATAATATCTTTTCTGGTAAAGCAATTCTCATCAGTCACCAACACTTTGTTCAGTACTAAATCAACAAAATTTTGAGTGATCACATTCATGAGGCAAGAGATCCTTCATGGGTTTTGGTGTTTTCAGATTTTTCCGTTTGGTGACTTTAGGATGCTAGTTTTGCAGGCTGCTAGAATGTTGTGGTAGAATTTTTTACAGACCATTTAGAGACACTCTATATAGAACGTGATCTAGTTTCGTTAACGAGATACAAGAGGTCAAAATTTTAGATTGTTTTTGTATAGCTCCTGCAAATGTTGAGGTATTTAGTTCAAATGTGGAGTGTGTGTTAAAGTTTACGATCTGCATAGTTAAATCATTGTTAAATTCTAGAGGGTGTTAGTGTTCTGCAGTTTTTTCCCGCCATGAACTTATGTGTGTCATGCTACTGACTGTATCCTTTCTTTATTTTGATTTCTTCATCAATTTTGAAACTTTTTCTCCTACAATTTTTTGTGATGTGTCATTGTTTTCGAGTTATTCGCGAAAATACCTAAGAATGCACATAAATCTGTCATAAAAAAACTGCTTATAGTTTTCTCAGGTGGATATACAGACGGATAAGAAATTGTAAAAGTAAGTAAAAATTTATAATAAAAACACTATTTCTACCATGGTTTGTTACGTGTATATCTGGAAATTCACATAACAAAGTTATAGATCTTTTTTATGGAAATATTATGTACAATTTCTAGATCCTTTTGTAGACAACTTGAAAATGACGATAAATAAGGAAAAATCCTAGAAGGCAAAAAAATCTAAGTTCGTCAGGAAATCGTAAATTTTGAGAAATGAACGGTCAGTGGCGCAATTAAACAAATTAAAAATAGGAAAAGCTAGTCTAACTCCAGAAAAACTAACACCCTATAGACTTTAACAGTAATTTGACAAGTCTAATTATATAGATTGTAAACACTAGTGTAGACTTCAAATTTGAAGTTTTGACGCCCTGTATCTGATTAAAAAAGCATTTACCCATATATTTTTTATGTTATTCTTAGGCGTAAAATCTGACATTAAAGTTAGAACATTAAAAACTGGACCAGCCTATATACTTTTATACTTAATTCATCGCATCGATAATTGTTATGAAGGTGTAATGTCTACACGTAAAATATTATTATGACAGCGCAGGCACATCGCGAGAGCGACTATTGTGTTGTCTAGAAGATGACAGTTTTTGTAATAGTTGCCATTGTGACAGAGACCATCCTTATGATAATGATCATTATAAAAACAAGGCGTAAATCAAAAATGAATACCGTAAAATGTAATTATTTAAACGTTCGGGTGTTTTTTTAAATCGTATGCAGCTTTAGTTTTTCAATATAGGACATATTGGAATGTCTGAAAGGAGAAAGTTTTGTATATTTGTCTTCCGGAGGCTTCTTTATTCGTGGTATTCTAATTTGCAATTGCAACAACTTAACCAGGTATTCGACAATTTAAAATAATACTAGTTTGTTATATAAACTATATTCTACAAATGCTTTATCAAAGAAATATCACGGTACATTTCGTTTTTCCATAAGATGTACTATAATGAGTCAGTTTTAAAGTAAACGGTGGATCACAGCGAAAGATTGAAAGAGTTTTTTTCTTCCAAATTAAATGGCGAATCCAAAACAGATCTATTATCATCAGATTTTTATCATATGAGAAAGTAGTGGTGCACAAGTGTTTTTAAATTAAAATGTCTTGTACGGACGCTATTGATGAATTTAAAAATAGGCTTTTCATTGCAAACTGTGTTCGAAAAATAGTATCGTTTTAGAATACGTGTTTAAACTGCCGGAATTGCAATTTGGGGCACCCTGTATTATTTATATTAAAACTGTTTAAGTATGTTAAAAGAAACAGAATCTCATTCGATTCCTCTGTGTGATAAATCCAACATACTTACTTATTGAGCAGTGCCATAGATTCCCACGTAAAAAAAATAATAATTCCCAATCACTCTACATCAGCCACACCTAAACGCATTTCTCTTACAGTTCTGGAATTCATGATAACTAACTAGAGATAACTAAGTTTTCAGTAAGTAATAATATGTGCTATGGACAATCTATCTACGATCTCCAAGATAATAGCATGCAGTTTACATAGCATGTAACAAGTTATTTTTGATTTTACAAAACAGACCACATAAACTAAGACAGTTTTCATGTTGTAGAAACCAGTAGTATCGGAAGCGTTTTCTTTGTGTAACAAGGGACAGTATTGTTATTGGTCTGGCTTGCAATGTTCTTTAATATTATTATACAATAATACTAGATTACAATAGTTTTCTGGAATAACCCAAAAGATGAAATCGTATTGCTCTGTTTTTCCTCTGTCAATACAATCTCACTGCCTAGTCTAAGAGTGTGATTATCCGTTTATTTACATGTTCCTTATCCTAGCCTCTCACTATTACATTCTTTTATCCAACGTTTTCCTTTAATAAAACTCGTACAAACTCTCTAGTTCTAATTAGAATCATTTTAACGGGTAAGGGTATTGCTATTTATTTTGTTTACGAACCGCAATTGCATCTTTCCCTAGTTAAGATTCAATTTATTTAACTGTCGAGAAGTTTTGCTGTTGGCTCTTATTGGCTGCCACCCAGTTCGAGAAAACGTCTCTGAAATTGAAAATTCTTACATTAGTCTTCTTTCAGTCTGCTTTACTTCAAGTATAGTGTTAATATTATCCATTTACATATTATTTGCAGCTTCCCTTGCCACGGAGATTTCTCTGCATATTTTACAGGGTATTTTGAAGAAGCAGGCCAATTTGTTAATTACATATTCTTTGAGCATTAGCGAATCTAAGGGTATCAAATTGGATTTCTATTTCTCAAAGCTCTAAGATATACAAAATTATAAACAAATTTTATTTCAATTTTTTTAAACCACAAACTAATCTGAATATATGGTGGATAAGGCCTTTTTGAATTTTCAAACCTCTCCCCGGGAGGACATACTAGATAAACAGAAAAACGGCTTAAACATTAAGTTTAACTGCTGCATATAAATTACAACTTTTCCAGACTTCCTAAGTGTAGCTTGACTCTTAGTATGAAATTGGCTTTGATTTCATTTATTTAAACCAGGCTGATAATACTGATACAGTCCAAATATAACCTTAAAACAAATGTCAATGTCTGTCATAGCATACAGGGGCAATATGTCAAATTTCCATGGTTTACTTGCTGCAAATAAAAAGTATATGGATTATACATTTCAATATGGAGGCTGCGTGCTATTTTTGGTGTTCAATATGAAGTTTGCAGAATTTTTTTTGAAATAATTAAGGATATATTTCATACTGACTGAATATTATAGAGATACCATCTATTAAGCTTTAGAAAATTGCATTTTTTGGTTCAAAAATAAGCTTTCCACAGCTATTGTTAGAATTTATATTTTAAATAATATTTACGAAATTGTATAGTATTTCGTGCTCTATGTGTATGGTGCTTTTTACAGAAAATAATACATATTTGATTTGGTTCGTTCGAATTGTCGAGAGAGAGCGAGAATACAGCGAGCTTACCGGCAATGACTAACAACACACTCATTACTGCAATATTCGTCTTCCCATTCTGGATTGCTGATGGCCTGATTAGGGCATCCGTGCCGTATGCACGAGTTTTGAGGAGGCATCAAACCGCCCGGCGCCATAGTCTGCTGTTGAGGTTGTTGGGAGGAAGGAGCTGTCGGCGGTCCACCACCCTACGGTAACAGGAGAGGTACGTACATAGGAAGTATTTACTATGAGGATTCAATATAGAGAGTGTCGCATTGAAATAATTACTTTTTAGTTGAAGAGGAAAAGCTTTATAAAGTAGCTTGTTTTTCTCTCTCCCACAGCTCTATCCGGCCACATTTACCCATAAAATATTCAACCACGTTTTATAGCACCCAGTATCCACTTTGAAATGTACAACTATAACGGGTGATCATTAAAAAAAACTCGCAGTAGGCGGTGAACCGTAAACGTAGGGCTTTTATAAGACCATCTGCTATTTAACATCAAATCACTAACTTACAAAAGATAACAGATGAATTTATTCACGACATATCTCTGATATTTCAACGCTTACTTGAGGTTTTTTTAATGATCACCTTCTATTACATGTATTTTCTTAGTAACGAAGCTCTACCTGTGATATTGGCGGAGAACTCGAGACCATCGGGGGAGGACTCATATGTTGTTGTGGCTGCTGTTGTTGCTGCATGTGAGGATTGTGAGAAGATACGGGCACTTGTTGATGAGTTTGTTGATGCGGTGATAAGGGTATGTGTTGTTGCTGAGGAACCTGATAGAGCGTTGCTCTTAAAAAATCAATATTCTTTTTTAATAGGTGCTTTACCTGTTGCATATAACTACTATGTTGTTGCTGCTGTTGCTGCATATGCTGCTGCATTGCAATATGTCCTCCCATCGGCGAGGACATCATACTAGGGTGAGTTTGTGCTGGCGAGGCTCCCCCCATGCCTCCCATCATTGGTGGAGGCTTTTTGTTAATGGGCGACTGCGAGGGTGGTGTGGGAGCACCGGATGATATTGGTGGTGATGGAATGGTACCCTTGAAACACCACAGTGTGGATTAGAAGAATAGACATAAATCCTGAATATAACTGAACGATTTTTTGAATAGTGCGGTAAAACATGAGGTAATTTTCATGAATTATGAAATGTTGCTTTTGTCTTGATAGTTCCATTAGCTCTGGATAAATGAAATATTAATTATTAAAACGGGAGTATCAGGAATATCGAACAATTTCATTAGGATACATTTTAAATTGTTGCAGCTTTTGTCCTATCTATGGGATAAATAATTTTGGTATTTTGTTTATTTTAGACTGACATTTATTTCTATTTTTTCTGGACGTATCTATTTAGAAGAGATGTAGTTGATTTCCGACAGTAAAATATAATTTGTATTGATACGGTTTTGCTATATAATATTTGCTTTATAGTAATCGTTGTAACAATGGTGAAAAATTTGGTAAATAAGTTTTACTGCGGTTTTCAGCACTTGCAATCATGGTTTGAGATCATATTTACTTGTGGTTGATATCCTCCATATGGCGACCCTGTAGGAGGTCCTGCGGCGTAATTTCCATAATTTCCATACATCGGCCCCCCTTCGCCATCTCCAGCTCCTTTGGACACTAAACTTGCCCTGTACGCTGCCAGAGCTTTAAGATATTCTTTCTTTGCGGCCTCGGTTTTCTTCTTGTAAACCTATAGAAAGAAAAACAGCTATAAAGAGAATGTTATAAAATCCACTGAACCCCTTTATTCAAAATGGACAATCTAAGATTAATAACAACTGTATTCTTATTTACATTTTTATGTTCAGAATCCAGAGCATCCCACATCGACGCCACAATTTTCGAGACTTCACCAAAACTGGCGTTCGGGTTTTGTCCCTTGATGGCAGCCTGAGTGTCCCGGAAGAAAAGAGCGTATGCAGATACGGGCCTGAAAAGAAAGAGGATTGTGGGGTAAGTGTATATTGGTCTAAAATTATCTAGAATTTTCGATGCACGAGTTATATTGGAAAGAGAATTTGAAGAATGGTACAATCGTTGCTTAATAATGAAATATCTGATTTTTAAGTATAGAATTAAGTGATTAAAATTCTCATACCTAAAAATTAAAAAATGGGAAAACTTTAGAAACCGATTTTCCTGTTCCGTTTTGCAAAGTATTGAACAAATTCATCATGATCATTATTGACTTCCTAACTGCTCAATCTTTTTCCTTTACTGCTAAATTGCTTTAGCTAGTTTTACTGCTTTCTATACAGATTTTGGATTATTAATCAGTTCCCCTTTGCCACATTTCTTTCTGCACACATTGGGGTTGCCATAATGGAACAAAATATAGCAATAAATTCTTATAGAAATATTTCTCCACGTCGAATGTTAACTTTATAGACTAGTATAATGTCTCTTTTTTCTTCTTTCCCAAGTAAAAACAGGGGGAAATGGCGATTCAAACATTTTAATAGGCTGATTTTATCGTCGAGGGTCGGAAAATCAATGAGAGGTACGTTTTTTATAAGGAGATTATTACTACTCCACTTGTCTTTAAATCCAAGTGTGTACTTGTCAATAATCAAGTCTATTGGAGAATTAACTCACTGTAACACTCATTACAGAACATTATTCCGTAATGGGTGATCAGGTGCTCACACTCATATCCACATCTCCCTCTCACAAACGCAGTGTTGCACCATCATCTCTCTTTCTAACAAACGAAGCGAAACATCGACATCTCTCTTTTTAATTGTGTTTGATAAGAGCAGTCGTTTTCCTTGACAAGTATACCGATTTACGTTTTTAAACAGAATTTAACGGCAATGTCAATATTCCATTTCGTGAAAATGTAAATTTTTTTCTTTTCTGATATGCTGTATAAATACTGTATCCTGTATGTTCTGCTTCCAAAAGAGCAATTTTCGGCAATTTACGGGTGTGCCAGTGATCATCTGTGATTTACCGGGAAGTAAAATTTAAAAGTGGCAGTAAAATTTTTTAAACATTGCAATACGTTACATTCTGGAGATTTTTTTCGTATTCTTATGTTGTAAAGTAAACCTCAAACATTGTGGAAAAGAACTCGAGATTTGCCGTCAAAGCCTGGAAAACCTTTGTAAGATTCCCAATTTCTGCTAGTCGTCTAGTTTTACTTGGTTTTTAGTCGCATTATTGTAACACTAGCAATAATGCTTAAATATTTCATCACTTCAACACATCAAACACTTCACTGAAAGTAATATAGATGTGCGAACGAATCGAGTAAGTCATTTTTAGTTGAAAGTTAGTAATTATCTATTAGTTAAAAACACATAAACCATTACATATAGAGAAAACTTGGAGATTTTATATGAGCCTTTACAGGAATTTCTAGTTGTTATGCGAGTTCTTATGTTGCTTTCCAAAGTCAAATTAAAAAATTCATTCAATCCACAAATTTCTAGCTAACTGCGTTTAGGAGGTACACAGTGTCCTATATTCAACTCTTAATATAGGGATATTGGAAATCGTAAGAAATACAGTCTCAAATCGGCAAGTGTGACACATGGTTATTTTTTTTATTATCAGTGACTAGCCGAATTTGTAAAAAAATGGTCAAGTTCTTATTTGAAAAAAAATTTTGATGATGGCATTGAAAAACTGAAATGTTGTATCTCTGAAAAATTATTTTCATGTTTCTCTGTAATTTAAGGTAGAAAAAAAAGAAAGTAGCAATTTTCAATTTTATCCGGATATCTCTGGAAGTAATCAGAATGTTTAAAAAATTAAAAAGGCAAAGTACTCCTCTCATAAGACACAACTTTGCTTTTATTTAATCGACTCTGTATATCTTACGGTTTCCGAGATCCCCATGTTGAGAGTTGAATATATGTTATGTATAATGTTATATCCTTTACAGGATAAAACTACTACAAACGGGTACCGAAAGTGAAAAATTCGAGTTAAATTACTTGTTCGGTATACCAGCTACACGAGCGAATTTTTTTACACCCCTAGTGAACTAAGACGAACGAAAACGCGCTTAAAACTAGATAAATTTTTAACTCCGTTTTACACCTGTTAGATGGACATCGTAGGACAACTGTTAAATATAATGATGCTAATTCGGGCGATGCCCTTTTGGATGCCACTGGGCGGGTCTTCCTGTGTCTCCTTCTAAGAACACTTTTCGTTTTGCGCGGACCCAGCACTAGTAAAAAATTCAAACTTTGGGATTTCTTTTTATTTACTTGTATTAAACCGCACACCACTCAAAGACATCAGAAACCCACACGTCTGACTTCTACCCCTGTTATAAGATTCCGCATGTTTATGAAGCTGTGGTTTCCTAAACATTTTTTGAGGAAAGCGCGTTTGAAAAAAGAAACGCCAAAATTCGATTTGAGCACGGCACTACTCTCATTCTCCTTAACGGACCGATTTCGCAGGGGACGTGGTAGAAAGTCCAAGGATTCCTTTTTGGATGGCATTCAGTCTCAAACCATCTGCAAGCAATCATCTGCCCTCTACGATCCCCTAAATTCCACAACTAGACAAAATTATTGTACGGCTTGAAAAAAACAGTGATTTATACACAGTGTTCCTGAGATAACGACGTCCAGCGTTGCATCTCGTAAACGGTAATCGATACAAACTTTTTGGTTTTTCATTTATTTCGAAAAGAGACGAATTTTTGAATTAATTTTTCTTCGTATAAAATATGTCACAATATCAAATCGATTACCACTAAACTGCTCATCGTTTTATTGTTAAAAATATATGCTAAGAAGTATACACCAACAAGGAAGTATAAGAAAGACAATGTTTCTGGGCAGATCTTTACTGTAGCGAGATTTTCAACAGTTATACGATGACATAGTTGATAGATAGCAGATCAGCCGAAACCTAAATATTTCACATTTCTGTAACCATACAAACAAGCCCAAATTATATGACTGCCAGGACAACAAAACTCATATTTCACACACTCACAAAACCGTAGACTTCGCCTGTAATTCGGCTTTCACAAGTGGTTGAACTCTTGTGTGAAACTTCCATTAAATACTTTTTACAAAAAATTTACTATTATCTATTAAAATCTAAATAAATGCACAAAGATGTGTTGAAATGTTCCAGAAAAACTTAAATGCAAAAATAACCAAATCAATACCAAACGTAACATCATCGAAACAAAAACTACTTACAAAAGCGAAAATATTATGTAAAGTTTCGGAATACACTGAATTTACAAACAGAATAAACTGCATATAAAGTGTGAATTTTTTAATGGAATGCTCTAAGGCGGAATAAACAACCCATTGAATGAATGTATAAACTTTTTGAACAGTGCGAGTACAACCATTCTTCGCAGTTACTTTCAATTTCTTGAAAGAACAAAAAATATTGTGTTGAATAAATTTTAACTAAAACAAAATATTTATAACGAAATAAACTGACTATGTATGTAAATATAAGAATAAAAGTCCATAAAATAATGGAAAAACGAATAAAAGTACACTTTAAATATATCGTAAAAGACCATATTTCTACTTTCAAATCAACATTTTATCCCGAAGTTTTACGACCGACATAAATAAAGATAAATAGAGGGCAGCATAAAATTTTAAATATTCGAAATTCTGACACAAGGAAGTTTTATTATCAGCTATAGAGATTAAATTTGGTTGTCTTTATAGGTTGCAAGTTATAAGCCCACTAAAAATGGTTTTAAAATGTCGAGAAAAGGAAGACAAATAGATGGAAATTTTAACTAGTTCCCTCGTCATCATCATTCAAACTCAATCTATACGAAATAATTTTAAAAGCCTTCATCAAGGCTTACAGCATTAACGCCCTTTATTTTCCGATTTCATCCCCTATATGTTTGCCCAGAGTAAATGGAATTTTCCAACAACCATTTTTCTTCCTGTTTCCTTTAAAATCGATCTTTTATTTCGGGCGGTAATGTGTTTGCACCCCCCTCAACCAAGCCTTATTCGGGGTGCTCGTTTAAAAGCTGATATTACGATGGAGAAAATTTCAACTTTGTATGTGCACTTTTCAGCTAACAAAGAATTAATAAACAGATTATTACTAAGTTGTACTGTAGAGACTTGATTTGGTGGATTTCAGTAACAAATTCACCCTGAACATCCATGTTTTTACATTTTCTTGAAAAGTGGAATTAACTCTGGTAATTTAGCAATTTATTGCATTAACCCTTGACTGAAAGCAATAGTTTTTTTACGTAACGCATACGTAATGTAAGGTTTTATGAGACGAATCAGTTTATGGACTCGCTCGCAAACTCGCTCAGCCATAAACTGATTCGTTTCATAAAATCTCATTACGTACGCGTTACATACGTTTTATGTCTGATATCATGTTAATTTTCTAGAAGCTAAAAAAGTGAAAAGAAATTCATGTTAGTCATTCAGTGTTAAGGCATTATCAGTTCCCTAGTAAACACATAAATTACCTGTTTTATTCTATACTAGGATTATAAATTCACCTGCTTTATTGTACTCAATGTATGATCAATCCGTTTTTCGCGACAAAGCTGTAACACGGACGACCCTTTATAATCAAATTGAACATAGAGATTTAAACAATAAGAATGGAATGATATTCTAAATTAATTCAAATCGCCGTCATTATTGAAATTCGACATCTAGCAATCAAATGGCAATTTCACTTGTTTCAAGCGTACATTGAGTTGAATGTCATCTCACTTCATTGCCGTACAATAAAAAGGGACGTAAACATATTAGTTTTGTATTATTTTTACCAATTGAATTAGCTTTTAATTAACGCCACACTAAAGTGAGTATGACGTCATCATGCATCAGTGGTAGTCCACATTTTCCTAACATGGTAAACTTAACTGTTTAAAAAAAATATATAAAGAAAACGTTGTACAAAAACCGTCTATTTTGTTTCTCCGCACAAGTATCGAACACACGGAACATTCTACTTACTTTTGAGGTTCATTAGGATCCCTCTTCTTTTTTTTCTTCTGAACTTTCGGTTTCTTCTGTGCTTTCGCCAACACTGGATCTGTGGGTTCCGGACTAGGCCGCTTCATGGCCGTAATCTGAATAATAACTCAGTGATTATTCTCTTATGTAAAAACCAAGAAACACTTGCCATAGCAGGATGCGGTGTACTATCATCACTATCATCACTGGTAGTATGTTCCTGGCCTGGAGCAGGGGGGCTATTGCCCCGTCCTTGGGGGTGCTGGGGCGACGCCCCATATTGTCCCATTGACCCGGGGGGCGGCTGCCCGTGACTCATCATCATCTGCTGATGTTGCTGCTGCTGTTGCTGATGAATCATTAGAAGTTGATTATTATGCTGTTGCTGAAAATATTATCGTCATTACTGATTAGGTAGAAGGAAGTTTTCATTAATGACAATTATGTTAATTTTTGTTCAGTATTTCTATGCACGATTACATCGCTTTCTTTTCCCGTGACTTCATCTCATTCTCTTTGATTCACTCTCTTCACACTTGTCCTGCTCTCTTACATTTTGTTTTCATAAACAAGTCCTCAACTACCAATTGATTACATATGAATTTTCATAGTATAATATTAAAGATTTTTCTCGTAATTTAAATAATCTAAACACTTTCAGTAGTAAAAATCTTCGTCGATATTTAACGTGTTAATGAATTCTTACCTGTTGGGTTGATGACATGGAATAGTTAGGTTGAGGACTGTGGTATTGCTGACTGACCATTCCATGTTCCGGTCCCGAAAGATACAATGGTTGTTGGTATCCTCCCGTGGGGTCGTGCAGTCCCATGGCATCTTGTTGTTGGTTAATTTGTTGATTCATTTGTTGCATACCCTGCATTACATTGTTTTCATGAAGTTGTGATTAAAGATGTAAATTATACTAGGTATATACCTGCATTGGTGGTTGATAATGTTGTTGTTGCTCATTATGTCCCTGCTGATGTTGTGGCTGTTGCTGTTGTTGAGGTGGATGATTCATATTAGGAATATCAAATTCTTCATCCCCAAAATTGGGCGCATGAAATGTCTGAAAAAGAATTATTATGTATTTTCATAGACATAAATCCTTGATTGCGACATTTAATTACAGATAACTTGTTCTTGGAAGAGGAACGAATTAAGTTGTATAAAACATAAGTTATGTCAGATGAACTGTATTCTCCAAAGATTTGTACAAGGTCAGGCTTTCACGGTCACATAACTTATCGAAACAGTTTCGTTGAAATATCTCGCGAATTTATGGCATTTGAATCACGTTTAATTTTGGTTGGAATGTTATAAGTCGCATTCACAGAGCAACAGAAACAGGTATTTTGGGACCACTCACGATGAAGTCTGAGGGCTTATATTATTGGTAAAAATTCTATTTTTAAGACTAAATCTAGTAAGATGAAAGTTGAGATTTTTCGAGTACATGACTTATTAAGGGCAGTATAATAATTGCAGTACAATATGTTTAAACTAAACATTTTCTAATGCAAAAACGTCCAGTAATCTAGCTAGTGGAAATTGTAGGTATAATTCGAACGGCGAAAAAATTCCCTGAAGTTTCTAACACTTTGTAATGCCTCGGGAATTACCAAATTTCAAAATGTAATTACATACATATATATACAATAGAAGTAGATAATAATGTATAAGCGGTGACCGGAAAATCACTTGTTTTCTACCATTAGTGTTTACAAATCAATTTTCTTGATCAGCCAATAACTCTGTAGTTGACGAAAATTAGTCTTCATGCATCTAAATGGAAAATATTTTGCATTAAAGCCTGGTCTAAAGAATTTGAACAATTTCATTATTAAAAAGTCGCACAATTGGTGGGGAAAACAATATTTGTTTAAAATGATTCAGCTTGTACATTTTTTGAGTTTAGATTCTCTTTCATGCGCGGTTGAAATTTTTGCTCAGGGCGTATCATTTGAAGCAAAAAGTTGTTTTGACGACCGGATTTTTTTGTGATCCTGTATATTTAAAATTGATTGCTAGATTTTTGTACGATAACTATTTTCCTGTTTCGGCCTGTGTCTCTGAAAATAAAGTTACAAAAAATCTAAAGAAATTCTTAAAAGTTAAGTCATATGACCAACTGATATCATAAAAGATGACCGAGCTGGGATGAAATTTAGAATCAAGACAATTGTTTTAAATTCAATTATCAAAATTTTACATGAGGCCATTTGGTGATTTTTCCATTATTAAATACCATAATGAACCTATCTGGCCCCAATAGAAAATTGCCAGTCTTCTTTAAAACGTACAATTTGCAGAGTGTTTGTAAAATTTCTAAAAATCTCTTAAATTAATTAAATTTCTACCCACATCTTCGTCAAATTTGCCGAAAAATCAAGACAAAACATATCTAGTGTGAAATAAATTCAAAATGAACGGCATTAAAGTTGGTGTGTTTTCTTGTGCTTCCTGTGGTTATAAATATGTAAAAAAGAAAGAGGGAGAAAAAAGAGAATGGTGAGATCACGCGATAAATACTGAACAGTGCCAAATGGGTCATTTTTACAGGCTTTATCCAGATCCTATGGCAGACCAGACAAAAACTAAATTTACGTCCGCATGTCTATTAAATTGATGAGTACTTGGTGGCGACCATTGGGAATAATATGACTAGTGAAAAACGTCAATTTTTAAAGTTAACTTCTGTTAGTGTAATTGTCATTATTGACGTTACTAACATTTGCAAACATTCAACTTGAATCGTATTTTTCCGTGTTAAATTCCACTTTAAAAATTATCTGGGTAATTTAAAATATGGAAAATGAAACATGCCGCTAGTAGTAGTAGTAGTAGTAGTAGTAGTAGTAATAGTAGTAGTAGTAGTAGTAGTAGTAGTAGTAGTAGTAGTAGTATGATGATGATGATGATTCCTCTTGTGTACCGCAGGCAGTATTTGCAGAGTGTGGTGTTCTAAATTTGTTGAAAATATAATTCGATAATGGTTTTCCTAATCATGTCAATCAAATTACATCAAACGTCAAGTTCGTTGATGGTCAGTTGTTGATAAAAGATGGTTGAAGAGTGGTTAATATTTTTTTTCTACGACTAAATTCTGTTTATATAGTAGGGGTCATGCGACGCTCACACTCACGTTCAAATAAGCGCGGCGCCCAGTTGAATGCATACGACCATGGCGCTAACTTTCGTGTGAAGACACTGATTACTTTTCAATGAATTATATGTTGAGCTTAACTTAAGTGAAGTCTGAATGTTGTGAGCTGTAATATGAAATTATATATCGACCCAAGTTCAAGTTGAGAAGCTTATGGAAGTGATGGAAGTAGTACTATTAACATTGGGTGGGAAGAATTTTTTAAATGGCAAAAAAACGCAAGGACATAAAAACACGAAATTTAAAAAAATATATGAAATTCAAGCAATCCAAATCTCTTAATCACAAAATGTAATAATGGAGATAAATAAAAATGATACTGGTTAAATGTTTATAGTAAAAAAAATTAAGGATTTATCCGTTAAAGCCCGTAGGCAACGGTATGTCCCAATCAACGATACTTTGCTTGTGAATAATAAAAAAACCTGTCTAGTAATCCTTTAGAGGAAAATTATAAATATGCTATTAACATTAATATCAAATTAGTTTCCATGTAAATAAAAAATTTGACTAATACCGAGGCGCTATAATCACATTTTTTCAGAAATTAGCTTAGTTATCAACACATTAATAATTTGATTCGTATTTGACTCTTACGAACTTCCACAACTGACATATTCCCTTGCTACTCGTAGTCCTGTCAACAGAGCAATAAACGTCAGTACATTTATATTTTATTAAGTTTTGAATATACCTTGAAGTGTAGATATAGAGTATTTATGGGAAAATTATCTTACGTAATATTCATTTTGTGCCTTTTGAAAAAGAGTCGAGGAAAAAATTACCACAC